>NC_056467.1:37099985-37382477 GCF_008729295.1 Plectropomus leopardus
TTTCCCTCCCTCTGCCTTCCCTGTTGGACCTTATCCTGTACCCACAGATTCAGGCACTTCCGGATATCCCGCTCAACATGCAGACATGACAAGTGGCTTTAACTATCAGTGGCCACAACAGACCGCTCCGGTCGGGGTTTCAACTGCAGCTTCGTCCTTAGCGCAGCATCAAACACCGACTGCTCCACCTTTGTTTCAACAGGGAGATGCACCTCCTTCCTACACGTCCATTTTCTCACCTTCTCAGGAAACTTTTGGAACCACAGGGTCAGATGACAAAAGTTGAGCTTCAAAAAGGACACACTCTTGTCTAAAAAAATACCCTAATAATTCCTGAGGTGATTTGAGTTATTTATAATATTGTAAAGTATTTATTGTATACAAAATGTGGAACCACTTTCATTATTTCTACTACTTTTTAACACTTTTAACAGGCCTCACTACAGCTCAATCAAGGCAGTAGGCCTATCTATATATAAAAGTATGCTATGTAGTTTGTACACCACTACTCAAAATACCTGTGTCACCTGCGTAAGTTGCTCACCTCTACCTGCCTCGAGGCGTGCCTGTGCTCTAGCAGTCACATGACCTCCACCTACATCAGTATTTAATCTTTGGGTGGAGCTGAACAACATTCATGCGCCAAACCCAAGCGACAAATCTTCCGGTTTGTTTGGGCGATTACTCTTCGTTCCGTGCAGTAACCGCTGAAGGGAAAGTTGTGTCACTACATCCAAAATGTCTCCGATAAAGGATTTACAACTTGTCTATGAAGCACTGAACGAACAAGGAACTTTTTCTGCAGGAGATCCTATCGTCGGCACAGTCAGTTTTACTTTGACAGAAGACACAGAGGTGAAGGGGCTGCTCGTGAAAGCCAAGGGGGACGCGCGCGTGCACTGGACAGAGGGTACTGGAGATAGGAAAAGATCGTATCATGCGTCCAGGAGATACTTCAAAGTCAAAGAGTGCCTGATTCCAGAGACTGGTAGGGTTAATATGTGTTGGACTTTCACCTGAACACTTGACATCGTTAAAGGGGTTATCTGACAGGGTGGTTGCATAACGCACGTACACGAGCTCTAATCTAACTCGTAAATTACAGCTATATTGTGCCCATGTTACTTTTAATATGTGACCTGAGGATCTTTATACTTTCTGCTTTTCAAGTGACTGTTTTTATTTTAAAGTGTACTTTGCCCAAATGCATATTTCTTTAGATGTGATGTTAAAAAACATTTCTGAAAATCTGGTTATTTCTCATTTCTCATTTCCACACACACCGGAAACTCATAAAGAATGAATGTTGTTTAATTGTATATAGGCCTATATCATACATTTTGATCCCTATTTTATACATCTCCAAACACACTCTTAACTGCACTTACATAAATTTTGATAAACCTCCCATAACCAAATGAGTTTCAAAATCTCTTTGAACACACAACACAAACTACA
Organism: Plectropomus leopardus; assembly: GCF_008729295.1. NCBI lineage: Eukaryota > Metazoa > Chordata > Actinopteri > Perciformes > Serranidae > Plectropomus > Plectropomus leopardus. The sequence continues at coordinate 37,101,444 of NC_056467.1, forward strand.
ACAGTCTCCCTGGCTCTGTTATTTGGGACACTAATCATTCCCAATTTTTATGCAGGCACTCAACTTCCCAAAGGAGTCCATCGCTTTAAGTTCAGGCTTCAAATCCCCCAGGGGTAAGTGGGAATTTGTAGTGTCTCGCATTAGTTCTGTGTAGTTGTTGTCTTAAACAAATATCTTGAGGACTCTTTTTGTCTTCCAGCAACCTGCCTGCATCCTTTAGGGGGATTCACGGATATATTTACTATGCGCTTGAGGCAAAGATACCAAGGAGCTGGCGGTGGCCTACTGGAGTGAAAAAAGAGCTCAAATTTGTTTCAAATTCTAATTCACACATTAACAGAGAAATGGTAAGTGGGATAATACAGTGATACACGTGATGAGTTTGATATACTTTTAACACTTTCCAAAGTCTGGCCTGGAGAAAACTCTAACTTAACAGTAGTGTACTCTGCTTGAATATAAAACAAAAGAAGCAGGCAAAAAGATCCTCTGTCATCTGAGATCATTTGATATGAAGTGGAATGAGTTGAGCAAACAGGAAAAAAAAAAAAAAAACCTAAACAGGTTTTGGAATAAACAGGATAAAGAATGGATTCTGCTCAAACAAGTAGAGCTGGGAGTGAGGACAGAAGTGTTTTGATACTATCACTCAAAAGAGAATCAAGACAGAGCTTACAGCATTTCTCAACCCTATCTTAGACATGGCAAGACGACAGTATTTTCTTCTGAATTTTACATTTCAGCTGTATGAGTTGGTGTTTGTATGGTTTTTTTTTCTAGTGTCCCCAGACTGGCTCAGTGGCTAAAGAGGTAGGGACCTTCTCCAAAGGAAAGGTACAAATGTCTGCTACCCTTAACACAAAGGTGTGCTCTCCAGGTAAAGTCACTCTGGTTTACAAGGAACACAACCACGATCATCTAAACATAAAACTGTTATGTATTTCCAGCTTTGTTTCATTACTAGGGCAACGTAAGTTGTTCAAATATTAACGTTAGCATGATTATCACATCTCACAACAAGTCTTGCAAGTTTTTCATATATAAACTATATACATGCTTTATTAAGTTTAAAAAGTACTTACATAGCGTATGTTTATGTGTAGCCTAATGTAAAATATTTTTTATTGTGTGGTGACATTCTTCCATAAAAATATCCCGTCTATTCATATGTTTTGATAGGTGATACTTTAAATGTCGTCGCCAAAATCCACAACTCCTCTTCCAAAAAAATGAGGCCCAAATTCAGTTTACAGCAGAGAGTAGTGTACCGTGCCAATACCCGTGCTAAACACACTGTCCAAAATCTGTGGAAAAAATCTGGGGAGACTGTAGCACTGGACAAAGAGGAAACTGTTTCCTGCCAAGTAAAAATTCCTGCTGATGTCATCTACACTGTCCATGACTGCGACATCATCTCAGTTGAACATTACTTCAAGGTATGTAATAATGTAATAGTGATGTTACAACAACTTAGAAATGAAGTAATTTTTGTTGGCAAGTAGCGGTCGAGTAGCTTATGTCACACTCTTTAACAATCAAAACAACATAACAGCACAACAACAGCTTATAAAACTACAGTGTAGAATGGTGTGTAAATATATAATAAAAAACGATGATTATGTTAATCAGAGTGCACATTCAGCTTAATTCATAGCTACAATGTCCACTTGCGAGATATGTTTGTGTTTTCCAGGTGTATTTGGACATCAGTTTTGCCTTTGACCCAGAGGTGGCGTTTCCACTGGTCATCGTTCCTCCTAGCTCTGCTACCTTTCAGCCTGGTAGAGTTGAGGGGCCTTATCCAGCAGGAGCTGCTGGGGCCCCAAGTTACAGCAACTTCCCTTCCCCTGCCTTCCCTGTGGGGCCTTACTCAGCTGGGGCTGCTGGGGCCCCAAATTACAGCAACTATCCTCCCCCTGCCTTCCCTGTTGGACCTTATCCTGCACCAGCAGGTTCAGGTGCTTATGGAAACCCAGCACTATATCCCACTCTGCCTGCAAACATGACAAGTGGCTATAATAATCCATGGCCACAACAGGCCGCTCCATACGGGTTTCCAACTGCAGCTTCATCTACAGCGCAGCATCAAACCCCGACTGCTCCACCTCTGTTTCAACAGGCAGATGCACCTCCATCTTACATGTCTATTTTCCCCCCTGCTCAGGACACCTTCAGTACAACAGGGTCAGATAAAAAAAGCTAAACTTCAAAAAGAACGCAGATAATCTTGACTTAAAAAATACAGACAGATCATGTTTCGTATGTACAGTGCAGTGTGTGTTTTGCTTTTGAACCAACATGACCTGTCTACAATGGTGAAAGACGGTTAAGTTGTTGCCAATACACCAACACCTGTATGGTGTTGAAAGCAATTAGAAACACTTGACATCATAGCAATCGATTTATTTAAATGTTGGAAGTGCCACAGAAAAATTTGTGAATTTTGACCCAACGGTAGGTTTTTCAGAGGGGTTAACCAATTAGCAGTGACCTTTATATAAATAAATGTCTTGTTGATTTTTACTTAATGTGTGTATATGTTTTGTTTGTTTTGGCAGTGTAAAAGTGTGTTTCCCGTGCCAATAAATCCATCATTTTTTTAAATCAAATCTACACCTATTCTTTCTAAATAAATGATGTGAAATTTAACTCACACCATTTAAAAAATGCCTTGTACTTAACACATTTTAAATAGTAGGCTATGGTCCTTATACATGAGATAATGGTAATTGTCATTAACTGTTTTTGCCAGATAATTAGATTAAATTGGGTAAACATGAGTAGTCTGTTGTGCATCATGCTGATGTGATATCTGGATTGTTTAATTTTTTTTAACTGCCTCACATGACACCATGTTGGAGGTTGTCTTGTAATCTCAGTCTTAGGGTGGACATTAGATTGCAATGTAACTTAAAAACTGAGACCTTACTTGACTTTCTTGGTTACAGATATAAGCCTGTGGACTGATTTATACAATGGTTGTGATGTTTATGCACACTGCCCAGTGCCTTCACTTGGCACTGAACACACTTGGCCTCATTATTCACACACGTATTTCCTTTGGTGTCTGCCAGCAGGTGAAAGCCAACTTCAGATTCAAACTAGTTTTGGAACAAACTTTGTCCACTTGGCGTTTTCACCTCATTGTATTTGTGTTTTTTCTGTGCTGTGTCTGCCATTTTTGTAGCTTTTCTCTTGGATGCATGCTTACAATCTGGCACCTAGGGGCCAGATGCATAAAAATCTGTGTAGATTCACGACTAAAACTGTGTGAACACACAAAGGCAAAAGTGTGCATCCGCATTTTTTTCATCAGATTTATAAAGACGTGTCTACGCCTGATTCTGTATTATTAATCTCAGTCATTGTGGTGCTGGGCGCATGAGCATGAGCCTTATTTCCACACCAACAGCTCACCATAAATAGGTATCTAAACACCCTTAAACATACATTTGTATATTGACACATGTGCACCTCCACCATTCAAATACAGATACACACTTCAGTGGGTCATAAGTGATGAATTAGAGGTGTTATTTTTGTATGAATCAATATGTTATTTTCAATCTCTCTGTGAAACATTCAGTTTAAACTATTTGTTAGAACTATTTAATTCTGTTTTCATTCCTAGCACTAGGCAAATAATTTTAACCACCCAATATCCTCCATTTTATCAAAGACATATTTGTATCTTTCTTTTGTCTTTATAGAAAATTATTTAATTTTCAACTGTAAAATGGCCTAATAATTGGTACATTGTGTATGCATATTCATGAGATACTGTTAGATAATCATCTTAAATTGTGTAAACCTAAATAATCTGTTGTGCATTATGCTGTTGTGATACCTGGATTGCTTAAATAAATGTTAATCTGCCAAACATGTAACATTTTGGGAGGTTTTCTTGTGGTCTCGTTTTACAGGGTGCACTGGACTTGACTTAATTGATGCACACAGATGAAGAAGAAGCAGGTTCCATTTGAAAGCAATTATTCCCTTTCTCTTCTGTAAGGTGCAGTTAAGTGGTTTCCCATCAACAACTTAATAAAGGTATAAACACAAATTAAATTATACTAGTCTCTTGATTCAGAAATCAATAAATATTTCTGAATATAAATCAGTACATTAGTACATCCCTATTCAATTAGATCGTAATAATATCAGAATTAAGTAGCAATATTAGATGTAGGTCTACAGCTACCCAAGCAAAGTAAACATGACTTAAACCACTCACTCAAGGCACTCAGAAACAATGGACAGTTAATCTGCTCAAAAGAGGTGGAGACAGTCTATGAACACGGGATAGTCAATGCATCCTACACAAGTAGCACACCTTTGCCTGCCTCAAAGCTATGATTTACTCCAGGCTCTCTGTTTTCTTTGGTCCCCTGTGCTCCCCGCCCCAACAGTTCACGTGACCTCGACTGACGGATTTCTTTAGAAAGAGGCAAACAACATTCACGAGCCAACCCACACCCACTTCCGGGAAGCGTCAGATGGCAATTTTCGTAACAATTCAGGCGATGACTCTGTGAGCCGCGTAGCAACAAGTGGGAGAAACATAGTTTATATACATCTAAAATGTCTCCGATAAAGGAGTTAAAAATCGTTTATGAATTTCTAAACGAGGATGGCAGTTTTTCAGAAGGAGATCCTATCGCAGGCACAGTCAGTTTTACTTTGACAGAAGACACAGAGGTGAAGGGGCTGCTCGTGAAAGCCAAGGGGGAGGCGCGCGTGCACTGGTCAGAGGGTACTGGAGAGAGAAGAAGATCGTATCATGCGTCCAGGAGATACTTCAAAGTCAAAGAGTACTTGATTCCAGAGACTGGTATGGCGAATAAATGTGTTGGACTTTATGTGCACGTGAGCACATAGATGTGGACATAATAGATGTTAGAGTAATGGACGTTAGTTTTACAGGATGGTTGCATAACACATGCACAGTAAAGCCTACTCCGAAAGTTTATAGCAATGTACACTTTGTCCAAATCCAATTTCTTTAGAGACACTGTTTAAAAAAATAAAAATCTGACAATAGTTTTTCCCTAGTTTTGAAAATGACAAATAAGTGCACTTTAAATACATCATGAACAAATTTTATTTATTTGTATGCCAGCCTATATAGTACATTTTGATCCATATTTTATCTCCAAACACCTTCTGAACTGCACTTTTACAAATGTTGTTTTGATAAAAGTAAATTGCCATTTGAGTCAGAGCATTAAGTGTAATGATCTCACTTATTTGCAGGCACTCAACTTCCCAAAGGAGTGCATCGCTTTAAGTTCAGGCTTCAAATCCCCCAGGGGTAAGTGGTAATCTTTAGCATCTAGCATTAGTTCTGTATTAATTCTGTATAGTTGTTTTCTTTCACAAATGAATGCATTTGTGGAATGGTTGTCTTACAGCAACATGCCATCATCGTTCAAGGGGATACATGGAAATATTCACTACTTGCTTGTAGCAAAGATGTCAAGGAGCTGGCGGTGGCCTGCTAAAGTACAACAAGAGCTTAAATTTGTTTCTAAGTCCATTTCCTACCCTGGCAAAGTAATGGTAAGTGGAATACTTTACACTGAAACCCTTAATGAATTGAATACACACTACACTTTCCAAATAAACTGAAATATTTGAAAGTCACGTGACTAAAGAGCCAGTTAGATCAAACTGAAAGAAAAGAATAAGAGTGATCGTGGGAAAGGCAGTCATAAAGAGTTAAGTGTGAAAACAAACTATGTACCTGAACATAGTCTAATGAAGTCTGCCATAGAGGAAATTCTAACACAACAGTTGTGCACTATGCGTAAATGTAACATGAAGGAGGCAGGCAGCAGGACCCTTTGTAACTGGAAATACCATACGATATTACATGGAATAAGTTGAGCAAACAGAATCATTCGGTTGTTTGGATAAACGGGATAAAGAATGGATTATGCCAAAAGGAGTCAAGAAAGGGCATACAGTTTTTCTCAATCCTATATTCAACCATTAAGATGACAGTATTTCCTTCTTGTATTTCAGCCATATGAGACATTGAATTAAAATGAAATAATGTTTGTGTGCATGAATTTTTTTTCTAGTGTCCCCAGTCTGGTTCAGTGGAAAAAGAGTTGGGGGTTTTCCATAAAGGAAAGGTCCAAATGTCTGCTACCCTGAACACTAAGTTCTGCTCTCCAGGTAAAGTCACAGGAACACAACCAAGTGTTGATGTGGACACAAAATGTTTGTAGCATTGTGTCATTACTCAGTCAACTTCCATTGTTCAGGTATTAATGTTAGCATGATTATCATATCTCAAAACAAGTTTAAGCTAGTTTCAGTATACGCACAGGCTTTAGTAAAACACATACATAGAGTCAGTAATGTGTGTTTAATTATTGTGTGGTAACATTCTTTCAACCCCCCCCCCCATGTTATTATCTATTTTTGATAGGTGACACTTTGTCTGCTGTTGCCAAAATCAGCAACAACTCCACCAAAAACATGAAGCCTAAATTCAGTATAGAGCAGAGAATTGCGTACCATGCCCAAGCTCGCTCCAAACACAGTGTCGAAAGTCTGTGGAAATCGGTTGGTGAGACTATCACGGGGAACTCAGAGGAAAATGTGTCCTGCCAAGTGCAAGTTCCTGCCAATATCATCTACACTGTTCAAAATTGTGACATCATCTCAGTTGAACATTACCTTAAGGTATGTAACAATGTAATTGTGATCTGACATCAACTCAGAAAGTAATTAGCAAATAATGAAGTATTTGTAGCACAGGCAGTTCTTGGCTCGTATCACACGCTTCAATGATCATAAACAATATAACAGTGTCTTATAAAATTACAGTATGAAGTGCTGTATAAATAGTGAATAACAATGATCAATCAGACTGCACCATCAAGGTAATTAACAGCTGCAATTATCATTTGCTTCAAACATCTTCGATGGTGACAGAGTTTACATTTGTACATGTTCATGTTCTCCAGGTGTATTTGGACATCAGTTTTGCCTTTGACCCAGAGGTGGTGTTTCCACTGGTCATCGTTCCTCCCGGCTTTGCTGCACTTCAGCCTGGGGAGGCTATGGGGCCTTATCCAGCTGGGGCTGCTGGGGCCCCAAGTTACAGCGACTTCCCTCCCCCTGCCTTCCCTGTTGGACCTTATCCTGCACCAGCAGGTTCAGGTGCTTATGGAAACCCAGCACTATATCCCACTCTGCCTGCAAACATGACAAGTGGCTATAATAATCCATGGCCACAACAGGCCGCTCCATACGGGTTTCCAACTGCAGCTTCATCTACAGCGCAGCATCAAACCCCGACTGCTCCACCTCTGTTTCAACAGGCAGATGCACCTCCATCTTACGCATCCATTTTCCCCCCTGCTCAGGACACCTTCAGTACAACAGGGTCAGATAAAAAAAGCTGAACTTTACAGAGAAGACAAATAACCATGACTTATACATGATACAGACAGATCATGTTTGGTACGTAAAGTTTGTGTTCTGATGTCAAACCAAAATAACTGCAGTGGTGAAAATAGACTGAGGGTTTTGCTAGCATATTATCCCAAGCTTAATCGCTTCATATTGTTGTTCTCTCACCTCCAGCTTCATGCATCCTGAACACACGATTCAATTTTTAACGCCTGTATGGTGTTGAAAGCAGCAACCAAACACTTGACATTATGTATAGCAAATGATTAATTTAAACAGTTTCAGTGGGCACATAAAAAACATTTCAAAAAATATTTTCTAAGACTGAAATTATGGATATGGAATACTAAACTGTTTAAGAGTAAATGTATTAAATAGTCTTTCAGATGAGAATTCCCCAAATTATGCAAAAGAACATTTTTGTTTACTAGTTTGCTTCTTTGAGCAAGCTTTAAGTCGTCTAAGTCTTTCAGTTTGAATAATCTACCCAGCCTGGCTACTCACTGCTCATTGCTGTAGGTATGCTGTGCTACAGGGTTAGCAACTAAACGAGTCCATTATTGCGCAACAGCCCCCTTGTTCTTTGACTCAGGGGTTTTCAGCTGTGCTACTGGGTTAGCTGCTGATGAGAGGCTGTCAGAGAGACTCTGAGTTGGAAGTAAACCTTGTGCACAATTGCACATGCACCATACAGAAGCAGGAATTTGTCTTCACTTTTGCTTGTGAATCCAGTTAACTCCATCCTCTTAATTAGCCCAAAACAGGTGCTGCTATGTTTGTTCTTGACTGTTTTGTTTGTCTTCTGACCTGTACATATGTACATTAGGTTACATATTTTATTAATTAATTTATTTTATGTATTTTATGTATATTTTATGCATTCTAGTATCCTTTTCATTTTGGCTACTGCTAGCAGTGCTAATTAGGCCCACTTAAGACCAAATGAGTGTCTGCAGTGTTAGCTTCCATCTGTATAGAGCCTTTGCTTAATATAACTCCATTCAATACGTCTCTGCTCTGCCATTTGTAAACTTGTATTGTTTTAATTCACATTTATTCTGCAAGTTTGGTTAGTTATAATAGTATATATTGTATTCATAGCCAGTCGTCATGGAATCAGTTGTAGGTTAAATAGCTTTAAATATCTTAACTGTTAATTGCTGCCTAGCTGTCAGCTGTTCCCTTCAGGGGATTATTCAATATTGGTGGCTGGCACCATTGTGGCCTCATGATTTCACCTTATGGAAGTGCTGTTCATAGCAGTGCATGCCATTCAGACTCACAATGACTGATTTAATGGTTTGTGTTATTATTATTATTATTATTATCATGTGTGTTATGGTTTTTATTCCTCTCTTATCAGAAAATGTATGTAAACAACAACAGTTACTCCGGTACACCCTGTCAGTAAATAAAGTTTTTTAACTGAAAATATTGTGGGACTACTTTGTGATTTAACCAGTCACTCGAGTGGTGGTTAGTTATTTTTCCATAAGTTTTTCAGAGGAGCCACAGTCAGCAAATCACTTTATTTTACAAAGCATACAGTTTTCAGTGGCTTCGGTGACTGCAATCATATCCACAAATGATTTATAACTGCACTGAATCTCAAACACAGAAGGATGTCAGATGTGCGATGAAGATTCCTCTTGACCTAATGCAAACAAACCAGAAATGTGACATCATCTCAGTGGAGTACCACTTAAAGGTGCGCATGAGCCCAAGCAACAGCGACAAGCAACATTATTTTATCCTGCATCCCCACACTCAGGCAGTTATGGATACCCAGGAGCCTAAAAGTATTCAGCACCACCACCTGTTTACCCATCCACTGGTGTGTGCTGGTCCCATTATCTGCTTTTGGCAAATCTGATGCAAAACACTAGAATGTATAGTTAATGACAAAATGAGTTTGTTAATTATGATGCAAAATACTAACACTTATATGGGCTATAAAAGCAATAGATTATTTATAAAAGCATTTAACAAAGTGACCAATTAAACATTTCTTAACATTTTCCAGTCTGTTGAGTTTAACAGGAGACAACTACTTCTGTCCATTTTATTGAACAATACTTTGCATATCTTATTTGTTATACTTATAAACTGCTGGTGTTTTCTCTGACTTGTTGATTTTAATAGGGTACCAAGTTTTTGTCAACCTACTACTACTACTACTTATTTACTTTTGTCCTTATAAATAAATGACTTAAAATTTCATTCATACCAGCAAAAAATCCAATTACATTAATAAATTAATTCATTCATGCATTGTCCGTAATCGCTTGTCCTCGTAAGGGTCGTGGGGGGCTGGAGCCTATCCCAGCTGTCATTGGGCGAGAGGTGGGGTACACCCTGGACAGGTCGCCAGACTTTCGCAGGGCTGACACATATAATCAGACAACAGTCACACTCACATGCCCCCCCTACGGCAATTTAGAGTCACCAATTAACCTGACATGCATGTCTTTGGACTTTGGGAGGAAGACCCCGGAGACTCCACATTAATAAATAATCATCTTAAATTGTGTAAAACCGAATAGCCTGTTGCACATTATGCTTTTGTAATATCTGAATTGTTTAAATAAATGTTGAATTGCCTCACATGAAACAATAGTGATGGTTCTCTCGCAGTCTCTGGGCAGAGCCACACCCAGCTGTAGGAGGCAGCTGACAGTTATCCTTCGTGCCGTGCAGCCACAAGTGGAAGAAACAGAGCACTGACAACACAGCTAAAATGTCTCCGATTAAGGACTTAAACCTCGTTTATGAATTTCTCAATGAAGAGGGCACTTTTTCTGAAGGAGATACCATCGCAGGCACAGTCAGCTTTACACTGACAGAAGACACAGAATTGAAAGGGCTTTTCGTGAAAGCCAAAGGGGACACGAACGTGAGCTGGACACGAGGCAGCGGAGATAACAAGAAATCATACAGCGCACACAGGAGATACTTCAAAGACAAAAAGTACCTGGTACCGGAGACTGGTATGGTGAATACATGTGTCGGAGTATGATTTACTTGCTCACTTGACCACTTGGACATAATGTTATTTTAGATAATGAGACATGTAGCCTGTTTTTAATAGGAGAAGCATAACAAAAGTTATTGCAAAAATCGAAATTACTACAGATTTAAAAAAATATATATATATCTGTATAATTTCACTTTTCACTTATACAGATACTGTATGTCCATGATTTATAGTTGCACAGGATAACTGTAATACAGACGCAATGTGCAGCATTTTTACTTTAATATATAGAAATATATAGTAAGTGAAAATTATAGCACGGCAGAACATTGCACAGGAATTTTACAACGATTAAATATAATGGTTATGTATGTATATATGCAAACATATTACTAATAAATAGTAAATATATATATAACCAGATTAAAAAACATAGTGAAAAGCAGTTAGCATGTTATAAGTGATGGCAGATGGAGACTGAGACAACACCAACATCAAAACTGTTTCCTTCAGTTTTTAAAACCACGACAACCACACCCCTGAAGTGCATCACAAATGAGTGTTATCTACTTGTATGTCATAGCTACATTATAGTCTGCAAGTTATGCTTCCTAGAACCATAAGAGTCTCAAAATCTCACTGACCCCATAGCACACAGTAAACCTACATGAATCAAGATCAGTAAATAGAGTCTTCTTCATTTGTAAAGTCTCTACAGAAAGTGTTAATCATCTCACATCTTTTGCAGGAACTCAACTTTCCGAAGGAATCCATCGCTTTAAATTCAGGCTTCAAATCCCACAGGGGTGAGTAGCAATTTCTAGCATCTAACATTTTATCCTATGTTGCCATCTTTTGATTTTATAAATAACTGCATATTTGGACTGGTTATATTTTACAGGGATATGCCATCATCCTTCAAGGGGATTCATGGAAGAACTGTCTATGTGCTTGAAGCAAAGATGTCCAGGAGCTGGCGGTGGCCTACCAAAGTACAACAGGAGTTCAGATTTGTTTCAAAGTCCCTTTCACACATTGGGCAGGTCATGGTATGTGGGTTACTACAATAAAAACATGTTATGAATTTCATACATTTTAATGAAAAATATTTTGGATAACAAGATACTAGACTTAAGCGTCAGGTGGCTTAAATTGAAATAAAAATTAAAGGGTTTAGCGGAAAGGCAGCAATAAAGAGTTAAGTGTGAAAACAATTTTATACAGAATGTGTCTGAACAATGATTAGTGAAGTCTGGCATGGAGAAATTTCAAACATAACGGCGATTTACTATACTTAAATAGTCTGTAAAATGGAGGAGGCAGGCAAAAGGATCTTCTGTAATCTGAGATATTATATTATGAAAATTGCAACATGTTGAGAAACAGAAGAAACCACAAACCAGTTGTTTGAATAAACAGGAAATGGATTGGGTTCCGCTAAAAGGAGTGGCGCTGGGAGTGAGGAGAGTGGTGCGGTGTATTGATTCCTTTGATTGTATGGCCCATTAGAGAAGACAGAGAGCATACAGTGCTGCTCATCATCATCTTAAAGCTAGCAAGATGCCAGTATTTCTTCTGAAGTTTGAATTTCAGCTGTATGAGGCACTGAGTTGATATGAAATGTTTGTTTTTATGATCTGTTCTAGTGTCCCCAGTCTGGTTCAGTGGAAAAAGAGATGGGGGTTTTCTCCAAAGGACAAGTTCAAATGTCTGCTACTGTTAACACAAAGGTGTGCTCTCCAGGTAAAGTCAGTCTTACAAGGAACACAACCAAGTGTCGATGTAAGACATAAAATACTATGTATTGTCAGTATATACTAGATACTGTACAGCTTTGTAGATTGTATATATGCATATGCTTTATTGACAAGTTTGCAAAACCTTCTTACTGTGAATATGTGTTAAATATATCTTTGTGTGTGGTGACATTTTTCCAGAAAAAAAGGGTGCATATTAAGATGTTATGATTTGTTTTTGATAGGTGACACTTTATCTGTTGTTGCCAAAATCTGCAACTCCTCTTCCAAAAAAATGAAGCCCAAATTCAGTTTACAGCAGAAAACAGTGTACCGTGCCAGTGGTTCCACTAACCCCAGTGAAAAAAGTCTTTGCAAAATGGTTGGGGAGACTATCGCCGTGAATTCAGAGGAAACTGTGTCCTGCCAACTGGAGATTCCTGATGATGTCACCCACAGTCTCCATAATTGTGAATTAATCTCAGTTGAACATTTCCTCAAGGTAAGTAGCAATGAAATAGTGATGTTACATCAACTCAGTAAGATTTTTGTTTGCAACTATTGGCATTTAAGAAGTTGTAACAGATGATTCTTTTGATAGATCACATGCTTCAATGATCATGAACAACATAACAGCACCAAAGCTTATAAAACTAAAGTATAACATGATGTATACACATATAATACCAGAAATAATCATGTTTATCAGACTGCATGGTTACAGAAAGCAACACTGAGTAGCTTTTCCACCTAAAGATAGCAGCTTTGAAGTCGATCTAATAGTAACTAACTTACATTTGGGACAATGGTCTCTTTTACATTCCCACACAGCACCCTGGGAACCTGCTTTCAGCAGTATATAACTTGGCCACAGAGCTGTGGTTTTCTTGCGAAGTGTGTGTGGTTCAACAGTACTTCTTCAAACACCAGCTGCCAGCTAAAAAGAAACCAGTTCGCTCTTTTTGCTATCTCTGTACATGTCGATTTACAAGTAAGCCTTGTTAGTTTAAAACCTTACAAACCTATCTCAGCTAGCATGTAATAAATTACCCTCCTCAATTTGGCCATTAAGCCACAGCTTATAAACACAATGGCAACAGTTAATTTAAATACACCCCTACTCCACATGCAAACAGGGCTGTAGATGCTAGAACATGCTAGTTATATTTGCTTAAAATCTAGCAATATTCCTGTACCTTGCCAGTCGACATCGCTCTTTGGCCTCTCACAAATGCAAGTTGCCTATTAAGGGGAAGGCATACCAGCACTATGTGTATTTTATAATAGTGGTGTTGCCCTTCAGTGGGCGCCAAAGTGCACCGAAGAAACTTGCTACATGATGTGGTTTTAGTAGTTCCATAAATGGCAGTTTGTTTTAAATCCTCTCTGTGTCCAGGTCTGCTGTTTAAGGTTATATATTTTCCTGATTAGTTGCACACATGCTTCACTATCCTTCCTTCCCTAGTGTAGTCTGTTTGTTCCCTTCTCTCACTACCAGTTCATCTTTCCTCCTTCAGTGAGTGTTCCAACCTTAAGTCCTTTTTTAATAGTGTTTATCAGACTATTCTTTTATTTCTTGACTGAGACCTTGCCTTAAGTTTTTAGATACTTTTGCCTGTGTTTGGACTGCTTTTCTGTCTGACGAACCTTTCCTGTAAGTAAAGACTTTTTATTCAAAACACTCTTGTATTAAGTCCTTTGACTAATGGTACCAGTGTCTTTGACACTCTGATGAAGACAGATTTTACTTCTTCATTTGTTTGTGTTTCCCAGGTGTATTTGGACATCAGTTTTGCTACTGACCCAGAGGTGGTGTTCCCACTGGTCATCGTTCCTCCTAGCTTTGTCCCCCCTCAGCCTGGGGAGGCTGTGGGGCCTTACTGTGCTGCAGGGGCCCCAATTAACAATGACTTCCCTCCCCCTGCCTTCCCTATGTGACCTTATCCTGTGTCCTCAGGTTTAGGCGCTTATGCTGTAGCATAAGGTGGTTACGATGAGCACCAATGCATGCTATTATGACAATGCCAGTAACTAGTTAGTACTTCTCACTCAGCTTACAGACACGCTCAGCATGTCAGAGTGTTGTACCGTCTATATTCACGCGTCTGTGCTCATTAATACCCAGCACTAGATCCAACTCAATACGCAAACATAAGACGGATAAATAGAGTTCTGTATTAATCCTGGTGGGAAATTTTACTGTTGTAGCAGTATTGAAGAAAAGATAAAAGCAACATAATATAGCCTACAACACTTAGCAACAATTATTATGGACCCATAACATGAATAACAAGTTTTACTGTACATAAAAAATGGCTGTGATAACCTGTGGCCACATCAGGCTGCTTCATATGCTTTTCCACTGCAGCTTTGTGCAGCTTTAAACCCAGATACTGCTCCATCTCTGCTTCAACAATAGTATTTGTAAAACATTTGGTGTTACAAATGTGTAACTGTGCTCTATATTTGTACTACTGTTTAACATTTTTACAGTTATGCTCTGGATAAAAATGACCTGTCTTATTAATTTCACTGTAAGTGAGAACATTTTCAGGTTTTATTAAACTTTTTTTTCATTTGGTTCCTTGCTTTTATTGCAGATGTTTATTTAATAATTGCAATGCCCTTTAACTGAACTATTTTTTTTCTATAAGCAAGCTTTAAGTTGCTCAAGGTGCAAACCAAAGGGTATGGTTGTCAGTTGTTCTTAAATGTTTTACAGAGAGCAAGTTACTTAAAGCATTGCATGCAAAAAGGGAACTGTGTTTAATATTACTGAAATAAAACTAAATTATGTTAGAAAATACAGTTTGCATAATGCTACGTCCACTGAATGTTTATTTTGATCAAAGCCTTTCACATGCTTTGTGTTGCATCATGATACTGAAAAACATCATGTGACCATGCAGGCCCCAAAAGCTGTCCCATTCCTCACAGTAACGATTGGACAATCCTATTCAGCTCAGAACACTGTTTTCTTCTTATAACAGATTTATGCTCTTTAAATCTAATTGGTAGTCCATGGAGTTGTGGCACAGGTTGTCAACACATTTTCTTGCCTGCATACCACAGGGATAAACAGAGTAATAAAAGACAGTAAAAGAAAACAGTAAACAAATGAGAGTAGAAGTAGCAATGGGAATGAGTGGAAGCATTCAAAGCAAGTTACTCTTAACATTTAAGGGACTGATTAAATCACTGAAGCATAACAGAACATGTCTACGGAAATCCACACTTGGGTAGTTACGCATGCCCTAAGGCACACATGTCCAAACTCTGGCCTAGGGGGCAATCATGGCACCTCGGACAGATTTGAAACGACCCTCAGCTTGTTGTTCAAAATGTCCTACATGTGGCTCCGCACATTATTGGCCAATAAAGCCAGATCATTTTAAAATTTTTCCTCAGGATGGCAGGATAATCGCGCTGTTAGTCGATGTCTATCCGGTAGGAACCACGCAGGCAGAACTAATGTGTTTTCATCAACAACACACAGACAACGCACAAGCAAACGAATGGTAACCTAACAGCATATATTTTCTGCTAGGTAGCAGCCATGGCCACAGCAGAGTAGGGGTATTTAAGCAATATGCCGAAGATAATCACAGCTGTGATTAAATAGAGTAGAGTACAACAGCGCTCCCTCTCTGTGATATTGCTTTTATACAGCGGCTCAACAAGTGTCATTTAGTAGTAAACAGTAATACGACAACAGATTATGATTTGTTTACTCAGTTAATTATTTTTTGGCTCCGCCGACACAAATACTTCCGCTCCCGCTTAAAGTGACAGCTGTTGCCTAGCAACACAAAACTTTTTCCTGCAAATTAGCTTGGAACTCAGTTAGGTCTACATGTTATGCGCAGGGCAGCTGCGTAGTATCATGTACATTTATCTGTGTGTTTCCAGTGAAACAGAGTCATTTAACTGTAGTAGACTGTTGTATGTGTGTTTCTCTTGACTTACTGCAGTGTCCGCCTTTCGAACTCGCGCTGACAGACACTTCCTGAGGAAATTGTGGCCCCTGTCGCCAGTGAACGGAGAGGGCAGGTGAGGGAGGTCTTGCCAGGCCAGTGTCTGTCTAACATCCCGTGTCCATTTTGAAAGGCTCATCATCTCCGCGCCACACTTTTACAACTTAATTGTGCAGTCTTGAAGCACCGCGCGCCGTTAGCCAGCTAGCTATACTGCGGCAGCTAAGCTAGAAACAATAGTGAGGGTAAGGGCCGCTCCACAGGTCCACAGAAAAGCCTTCTCAGCGGCTTGTTTAAGTACACCGCCAACACCAATGTAACCGAGCGTACTGGTTTCGCCTAACTGGATAACTAATAAAACAATAAACGGGACGAAAGAACCTGTAGCAGCCCCATCTGCAACTGCTGCCATTTTGTTTCACTTAACCAAAACTCCCGCACAACAAGCCCCGAAAAGAGTGGAAGTTTTCCCCATTACTTTTTTCCTGCCATACGGCAACTCCAGAGGGACACACTATAGGCCTCCAGAGCGTTAACGTAGGCCCAATTAACGGTTAAGAACAACCGTAAAGCGGAGTGATACATAAAGAGTTAGAAGTCTCAGTGCTATTGTACTGTAAATCAGCACTCTGGAATACCACTCCACCAATTGCTTGATGGGAACTAACTGTTGGTTAAACGAAAATACAAATACACTTTAGTAGGCTTATCACAACTTAATGTTTTTATGATAGTGTTTTTGAGAATCAATAAAGTTTAAACTGCTGACTTCCAGACAGCAGGCATATGTTGTCAGTCATATGACTGCCATTCCACCATAAGACACAATAGGCTAGGCCTTGCATGTTACAGGGGCTGCAATAAATGCAGATCCTGCTGTTCTGGTTGCAGTAAAAACAAGATAAACTTTTTTTACTCAAATTTTTATAAATATGGTGGAGTGGGCTTTAAGCCAGTTTTTCTTAAAATTAAATTAAAATGGGCTTCCACAATACATCACCTTCCTTGTAGTATTGAAATATGTCTTGATATATTGAATCGTAACCTGTGTGGTCTAATGTATCATATCGCTAGATTTTTGCCAATAAAGAGCCCTACAGCAAAAAAAAGTCTTCAGTTGGCAGCGAATTCTTCTTCACTGAAAGGTGAAACTGTTGTGTTTGTCTCATTTGTATTTTTTTAAGTAACCCGCATGATGCTCGAAGCAGCTGACCCCTAAAATATTTTCATTTTATCTTATCCAGACCCCATTCAAAAAGTTTGGACATGCCTGCCCTTAAGAGTTATGGGGAGGAATGTATGGGTCCTCCATTCATCTATCCAGCTCAGTGATGGATGCAAAGAGGGAGGTTGCAAGAAGTTTTGTTCCCACCCACTTGCACTTGCCTCTGTTGCTGAATAGATGTTTTGTCACAGGAGACTGTCTGTGCCTGTCATCGCCATCATGGGAATAAGACTGCCGTGTGTTTATTTTCTTGTCTTCGTCATTTTACAAGGTAAAAAAGTTATATTTGTTTGAGTTAGTGAGCAGACATAACTGCACTTTGTCACGCAGTCGATCGTTTGATTTCCAAATGGCTCAAATTGAGAACACGGTGATTTAAAGGCAAAGAAAACGGATACCAACGTTAACTTTTTCCACGTTTTCTGCGTTAGCTGTAACTTAACAAATTGTTGCGATAGACAGCTATTCTTCGTATCTCAAAGTTAGTGCAAAGACACTTTCCAAGTCTAAGCTAGCGTTAGGTAACTAGCGTTACACTGTTGACGCTAATTTAAGTTAAATAACACATTTAACTCGTTTTACCTAACTTTAACTTATGTCCCCTTAATTGTTTAACCAAAATAGTGTAGTTAGCTAACGTTATCTGCTGAAAGCGGAGTTTACGCTAACGTTACATAAACAGCGTAAATTACGTTGAGAAAAATGTGTTAAGAGATAGAAAAAAGGCGTCTTTTTCTGTGTCAGTTGTATGCCGAATAGAGCTAAGTATTACAAGACACCAACTTTTTAAACCATTGAGATAATATTTTGAAACACATGTTTGCCAGGAACAATTAAATATTAAATTGCCATCTCTTTAATGGGATTTGGGTTTACATGCTCTTCTTTTGGGATGATTTTCTCATTGCCTTTAGTTCACACTCGTTTAGTATTTGACAGCTGGCATTTTACATAGCCTACTTGATAAATTACCTCCGTGTTTTTTTGCCAGTCAACATCCCTAAGGTGACTTCCCTGGTTTGCAGAATATAACATCACATACATTTTGCCAAATGATAATATACATTAAACTCTGATCTTCTGACTTGCATGATTTTCTTCCCCCAAATTTACAAAAAAATTACAAAATAGTAATTGAAATAATTTTACAACTTTTGACTTAGCTCCCTCCCCAAATAACAGCAAATAATATATATATTTATGATTAAGAGTTAAAACTCAAGCTTGGACTATGCCTTTTTTCTGTCTCCATCACAGAGGTGCCTGGCATTAAGATTCAGAACAAGCTGCTGGGTAAATGTCTGCAGGCACAGGAAGGAACTACAGGAGGAAGAGTATCTCTGGGTGAATGCAGACCATATTCAGCTTTCCAAGAATGGCATTGGCTATCACACAGCCAGGCTCTGAGAAATCACCATACTGGGGAGTGTTTAACTGCACCAGGAGAGCAGTATGAAGGTGTCCACCTGCAGCCCTGCCTCTTTCGAGCTGAAAGTGATGAGACTGATGCTGAAGTGGCAGTGGTAAATATGGGCAGAGATACAGGCAGCCAGGTATGGTCCTGTTCCAAGAGAGGTCACCTGACTTTAGTAGGGAGGGGTCTGCACCTGAGTGCCACTCAAGAATCCACTTTGATCTTCCTTTCAAGGGAACATAAGCAGGTAAGAATATTTTAGAAAGGGAACAGGAAAGGTCCTTAATCAATTAAGTTCAAAACTATCTAAACATGAGGGAGGAAATGAATTTTGTAGACCTAGTAAGAGTTAGTCTATACCTTATCTTGTGTTTCTTTGCAAGCCTGGCAGCAGGTGGCGGACACTTGACAACCAGACACTGTGCAATGGGAGAGACAACAAACACAACCACCACCAACCTCACCACAATCTGGGGAAGTCGTTGGAACGTGGAATTTTTCCAAGTGCCATCTCTAATACACACAAACAGTCTGTACCACGTAAGGACCTAAAAGTACCTCACAAGCAGTAGTTAATGCTGTCTTCCTACAGTGTGTCTTATTAAAGAAAAATACACTTCCTTAAAAAGGCAGACAGTGACTTTGCCAGTTTAACGCCCCACAAATTTACAAATTTACAAATTTACTGGCAATTCCATATGTAAATACCTGACATCACTGCTGGCCATTTTTCAGTCATATCATGAGTTTTGAGATAATATGCTGACATTCCAGACAGCTAGTGGTGTCAGGTCATGCCACTGCAATATAAATGTTTATTTGCAGAAAATGCATCATGTTATTCTTTATTATTTATTCTAATATTACTGTAGATTATTTGGAGAGAAAAAAAAGTAGATTATTGCTTTATAGTACTGCCTTTTGCAAGCACTTGCCATTTTCGAAACTCTTCTGGGTGGTAGTCATGGAACAGGCCCATGGATCTAAACATTGACATAAAAAAAAAACATTACTTTGACAAGCTATGGTGTCAGAAAATCAAACTAAGAACATGATCAAGTGAGCATTGCCATCATAAAACAAATAAATTAGGTCATCTCTCTTTCATTGAAAAGGTTGCTATTCAGCAGCTGATCTTTTTTGAGTGCACTGATAAGAAGCTTTTACAGGATGTCACTCTTCCCATTCATTGTAATGGTTAACCTTGGTCAGCCACATTTCAGAGCCTTTATAATATGAATTTTGGACAATGATTGGGATTAAAATTAAATGTGTGCAAAGTATAGCCTGAGGGCTGAAACATGTAAAAGTAGGGAAAAAACCACATATTGTTAGCTCATTAGGATAGTTTTTGTGTTTCAAAAGTCCATAAGCTATATTTAATATTTGCTGGATCTTGATGTATTCTGCTGTGGGCTGCAGATTGTATTACAACATGCCTGCTTTTAGCCTGGTGATCCAATTTAGTCAAGTGCAGTTTCTAATCAATATTTTCCACATCCTGGAATGCAGCCAGCTACTCCATGAAACAGCATCATCACAATACTGATTCATGTTGTCTTTACACGGGGCTGGGCCTGCATGAAGTGATTTCTGTCTCACTGCTAGAGATGGACAAAAACAACTATTGTTTCCTTTATCAAAAGAGAGAAGAAATTAAACCTATGATCAGTTTTGGTCATAGTTCAGTTGTTGTTAACATGTTTCTTTTTTTCTCCCACAGCCTTCCCAGTTGAAGGTATAATGACCATCAATGTCACAGAAACATACACTGGAATGGATGGGCCTCTTTCCTTCCTGAACACCACCTCTGCAGACCCCACCATGGTTTTCTTCAGTATGGACTATGGTATGTTTGGTCAACTATCATCGCATTGAATGTATCCTTTATACGTCCAGTTTTATCAGTGGAAGTGTTTGACACCACAATACTTCATGTAGACTAACATCGATGCAGTGCGCAAATCTCCCTTATTCAGTATAGATGTAGTTAGTTTTCCACCACTAGGTGGAGATGGATGATTGTAAAACTGAGCAAAGTTTATGGTGGGTGTGTTGCAATGTTTGCAAAGGAGTTTCAGTGGGCTTTTATTTTCAGCTTCAGAGTCTGACAGAAATACAAATGCTTGAACAAGAATTGTAACTTAGAAAGAGGTAAATATGAGTTCAAATGCGGGTTGTCTAAAAAGAATCATGTGTTGCTTGTGTGTGTGTGCATGTGTATAAAGGGATGGGCTGGAAGATAACCATGCTTGTGCTGAGCTCTTTGGCCCTGGTCCTGGGGACTGTGATTCTTATTCTCCAAGTGTACTCCAATAGGTTAGTGATACACACACACACACACACACATACACACAAAATACACTACAGTACATATTTTGTTTATTTGGATTTACTATGGAAAAGATAAGTGGATTAATCAAGCAGGTGACCAACATAACATAAATATATTTGCATTTTGCTCATAAAATAATCATTTATATGTTAAAATACACGAAATTTTATTAGTAACAGCTTCTGTAAAACTAGTATTTGCTATTTCTGTCTGTTTGTCATTGTAAATTAGTGACATTGAGATTTTTGTCTGAAAAAAAGCAATCTTAAGACATCACTTTAGTCTCTGATAATGTAAGATGGGCATTTGACAACATTTTGCATTTCAGAGTAGTTCATTAATTTAAACACAAGAATGTGAATTAAAGCAGACAGTGGACAAGTGCATACTGAAAAGACAACAAGTCTACCTAACCTGATTTGTATACGTTGGAGACCCACATCCATTAACCACAGCCAATAGAAATCTGTTTAAATCAACAACAACAACAACAAGTTATTTAACCTTCATTAAAAAAAAAAAAAAAAAAAAAAAGCTGGATGAAGAGACAGTGCGATGTCACCAAACCATATTAGAGGAGAAGACTTCAAAAAGCTATGGTACAAAACAAAATGTAGTAACTTTTCCACCCACTTTTTCTCTCTTGCTTTGTCAGAAGGAAGAAGGTGGTGTGTGTGCTGAAGTCGTACACACCGAGGCCAGAGGTGAGTGTTCCTGGGTCCCCGGTGCCCAGCGAAAGGGCCCCGCTGACAGAGCATGCCATGCGCCTCCCACACTCCTCCCCAACTTTACAGCGAGGAGAAATCCTCATTCAGTGGAAAGATGGCACTGTTACTCCACTGTACGAGGCCTGAAGGTTGTACTGTTAAAGTATGTTTGGACATGGGTGTGTTTGTGCAAACACACATGGTTTCCTGTGCTGAGCTATGCATGTACGTTATCTTCTGAATATCTTCTGAAAGGGAGAAAAAAAAAAAGAAAAACAGAAGCGAAATAAGGTGAAGTTTCTGTTGTCTGTTTCAGGCAGTTGGTGCCAAAATGACATTAAGCAAACTGTTGGTGTACTGAATTGTGAGTTCATGGATCAATAACGGAGTAAGTTTTCAAAAAAATATTGAGTCCAGTTGACTTCTGGTATTTGAGGTTTTGGGTTGGCTTGATAGATGAAAGGACTGTAAAATGAATGTTTAAGTATTCAGCCATTGTTTGTAGGCTTACTTTAAGTACAATTCAAGGGCTTAACAAAGTAACCAATGGCTTAGGACTTCAGTTGAATAAAAGACTTACCTTAGTTTGCCTAGGCCTAAACTATATGGAGATATGATTATCTTATCCCAGTTTGATGTCAGACATTGTTTTGTTTTGCTCAGGTGTCCCTTTACATATTTTGATTTTGAAGAACTTAAAAGGTCGGCAGTTTTTTGACACAGTGTTTATCTGTCATTTAACATTGTGCCTAATAATATATCCAGACACACCTTGGCTCTTTAGGCTCACACCCTTGATATTGGGATTAATAGTGGGACTGTACTGAATAGTTTGAGGCTTTAGTCATAACATTGCAAAGAGATTCAAAAATAAGACACGCACATCCCGTAGTGGGTGATGGATCCAAGATAAACCAAAATGTGAAAAGATAGAGGTCTGCACACTGGGGAGCTCCCCTCAAAGGATTTTATTCTGCAAAATAAGTAATGTTTCGAGTCAAAACACTTTTCCTCCATAAATCTGAGGATGAGCGTTTTGGCTCCTTTAAGGGGAGCTTTTTTTGCATGGCTTTTAATTCTGTTTGCAGATAAAGATTAGGCTACACTAATAATATTAGTATTATACTATTTGTTAAATTAGAGTTCAGTTGTGGCTGCGTAACATTGTTTCGGACTCATGTGATCCAGATATCTCCAGTAAGTCCAGAGCATTGTCAAGTACAAAAGTTAAAACAATCACCAACTCTAGTGTGGTCGAAAATAAACCCTTATTCACTGAGTTATTATGTAAATTGTGCTGTTTTCCTCTGCAGTCTCTCTGCCATTGCAGCTCATTACAATCCTGTAAAGTCGGCTGTCTGTCAGCTCAGCTGCCTGTTCCACCAGCAGAGACTGACCTCTGGGTTGTGCTGCATTTTTTATGTCATTGAAAACCAAACTAGTTGGATAAGTCAATAACCTGGTATACATAATACCGTGATATCGCCCAAGCCTGCGTAGGACCTTTCACTTTTGGAGCCTCTCACTCTTAAAAGGTCTCTGTGAAATTTGTATAACATTGTTGAAAGTGACCAAACAAGTTTTTGATTTGAGATTGTTTTGTCAAATATAATTGACTTTTTGCATTTGTATGTGGCAATCTAATAGACCACTAACATACTGTAAATGTGTTAGTTTTTTAACAAAAAAGTATTTTTATACTGTGAACTAGATAATAAATCTGAATATACATACAAGTTACTTGCACTGTTTTTATGACTACATAGTGACATGTTGTATTATTCAAAGTTTCTTCAACCCTTTTTCATAGTTTAAAGTTGTCCCGAGTTAGGGAGAAATGTAATGGTTGCTGACAAAAGCACCATTTATACTTCAGACACTTTGCACTTAACAGATATGTTAAGTTGATGATGATGATGGTGATGAGGCTTTCAGGGAACATGGCATTCCCTGTGGCATGGAAACTTCCCAGCAGGAGGAGTCTGTTTACAACAGAAAACCAAAGGCTGTTTTACTGTTTTTTGGGAGAGGCCTGGGTGTTGTTGGGTAGGTTCATTTAATCTCTCCGTCATTTTAACAATAATGAGCAGATCTGTGTTTGGACAAAACATTGCCAGAAGGAAAAAACGTTAGCGTCGTACATGTAAACCTGCGGCTTTGTCAGAAGTACATTTGAGACCAGTACCTTTGCCTCTGTTATGTGTGCTCTCAATGGACATTTTTGTACATTGGTCCTAGAGCTGACACCCCGTCTCCTCTGCTGGTAGTGTTTATACTAATGAGAGGGCACTAAGTTTAATGGACAGCGCAGCACCCTGAAAATGACATGGCATCCCACACCCTTCCAAACCACATCCACATGCCTGAAGAAAAAACCCCAGGATATTTTATTTCGTTATTTTTGCTTTTGCAAAGGAATTATTGAGATTTCACAGTTATTGAAGAAAAAAAATGCGATGATCTGCAAACATTTTTCAACACATAGTATATATTCAATTGAATACAGTCTAAAGACAAGATATTTGATGTTCAAACAGATACACTTTTTTGTTTGTTTTTTTTGTAAATATACACATGTATACACAGGTTCCAAAAAAGCTGTGACAAGGACATGTTTAGCACTGTGGTGTATCACATTTTCTTTAGAGCTGCCACACAGACATGCAGTCCTTATTTGGTTTTCCTTTATGTTTTGGCTCTGCACTCCATTACATTGAATATGAGATAAATCTATGCCTATGATTGTGAAGTACTGATTTTAGCATTACTATAACTGAGTGTTGAGTGTTTACATACATATTGGGTGAACAGTGTATGAACTATAACCCTATTGTTATCCTCTTCCACTGCACTGGAAAATACAGTGCTTATTCAACGTGATACCCTTAAAGCTGAAAGTCAGCACTTTGACCTTGTCAATAGTTGGGTTTCCCTTCAAATGTAGTGAAATTTTAAACACATTTCAGAAAATTGGCAAAAGAGAATGTGAATTCTTGTACTTTTCAATCTATTGCTGTTATGTAAGTATTGGGAGTTGGTTCTTCGACATTAGAAAAGGTGGGGCTAATTCTTCAGTCAAGTGCTACTGCAGAAGAAGGTGCAACAGGATTAGAAGAGGAACAGGAAAACAATGGATGTATAATAACAAAGACCACACATAACAATGGAAAAAGGGAGTTTTCAACAACTAATATTACAGCTGTGTGCTGTCATGTGCTTATGACAGAGTTTGTAATGGCCTATAAAGTGACGATATGTCATGATTGTGCATCATCATTCATTGAATCTGTGTCTATTGCACAAGTTGGATTTAACTTCAATTGATACACCATGTTTTCTATCTGCCAAATGGTTTTTTTTGCAAAATGTTGTTGTTTCCACACAGGTTTTATGTTTTAGGATTGTCCATCCATTTGTTGGTACATCCGTTTGTCTATATGTCCGTACATCCATACTTCTATGTGTCTATGTGGGTACATATGTACATATACGTCCATAGGTCCTATTTTCATGAAGGACTAAAGACTGCCGTTAGGGAATTTCTTAAAATTTGGCACAAACATGTACTTGGACACAAAAATGAACTGATTAGAATTTGGTGATTGAAGGTTAAAGGTCAATGTCACTGTGACCTCACAAATCATGTATTTGACCATAACTCAAGAATTCATATGCTAATTATGGCAAAATTCACAGAAATGTCTTATATCATATATATTGATAAAATGCTGACATTTTATATTGAATAGGTCAAAAGTCAGCTTCACCATGACAATGTTCAGCAAAACAGTTTTCTGGCAATTACCCAACATCATAACTCATAAATAGGAGGCGAGACATTTCGTCAGATACTGAATTGTTGACAAATCTTGGGTGCCCGCTTTGAAACTGTGCTGACCATATAGATTTACTTGACTGGTGTGTGGAGGCACACACAATAGTTTGTAATTCTATGTCATTCTAGTTTTATGTGGAAATGAAAAATTTGCATAAAAAAAGTAGTTGAAAACACACCCAATCTTTCATTTGAAATCCAGTGCGCTGGAGCCAAGACAAAAGTAAATGTGTCATTGTCCAAATACTGAGAGGCTGCACTTTATGTGCACAGACGTGTCTTCCTGCAGGTGAGGCAGAGGAGGGTGGGAGTGACACTTGTATGAATAAGAGGTGTGTGTGAGAGCACTTGCTCAGCACTCTCAACAGCTGGCAGGTCCCATATCTGGTTTCACAATCTCCCTAAAATGGTTTCTTTACATCAGTCAATTTGTAAAACCATTATAATCACCTTTTCTTTAAAAAAAAAAAAAGAAGATGTTTGTACTTGTTCCTGTTTTTTGTTATGTTTTACTTATGAGGTGATCTCCTTATTGTTTTGGGACCTATAGAAAGTGGAAAAACTCTAGTGTATAGTCCTGTTAGGAGAACACAGTTTCTCAGAGCATGGACACTTAAAGTAACCACAGTTATTGTGGTGCTCATCCCTAAACATCACAGTTATACCACATGAAACAGTCCTTGGATGAAGCAGAATTCATGGGGCCTCCTTGACCTTCACATGACCTTTCGAAAAAGTAGATTTGTTTTTCTATTTAAATGTCTATCAGCTAGTGAGCGACAGTAAAAATCCTGTTGCATTGTGAAGTGGTGTGGGTGACATTTTAGCATGAGACTGGGATGAAAGGGAAAAGACAAGAGGAAGGAACAGAGGCAACAACAAACAGATGTGTTCTAAGGACCAAAGCTTTATAAGCATCCTCTATTTCCTCCTTAGCAATGAACAATGGATACTCTCCAATTTAATCCAAATTCCACAAAGAGACATGCTAACATCTTGTTAGCATGTGTCTGTTATTTTTGTTAAAACTGTCTTCATCACAGCCATTGACTGATACTCACTGTTTTCAATGTTGTCACTTTTTATTTTTTATTTTTCTTTAAATGTAACCAGTTGCTGTCTGACTGCAACTGACTCAGTGAATGTGACAAGGAAGCAGTCCATACAACAGATTTAGTAAAAGAAATTCAATTTTTTTTTTAATTAAGACATACAAAAAGAACAAACCAACCAAACCAAAATCACAATGCAGAGTGGATGTCTGCTGGAGAAAGGGAGAGAACGAGTCAACACCTGGGCTTATAGCCGGGAAGGCCCAGGTGAGCGTAATATTGCTAACGAGCTGTTTCCAGGCTGCCTGATGAGGCTGGCCTCCAACAGCCTCCAAGACTGTTGGAGGGGCGTAACAATAAGAAGAAAAAGCAAAGTCTGCACATTAGATTAGTGCGTTTCTTTTCATTTCTAAGATCTAGACTGAGTTGTGAACAGGCTTTGTTTTGAAGTGAAAGCAGTGGGCGAATGCCTCTTTTCTACATATGGAAAGGTTTGCAGAGTTGCTTGTGGCTGAAATATGCCTGCCTGATCTGACCCTGGCAGCAGTTGCATAATGCATTCAAGAATTATTGCAGCTTATATCAAGTACTGAAAATGTGATTAATATTGATACATTTTTGTGTGCTTCATTGGACCAAAGTTCACAAAACCATTTTTGTACCATCTTCAAAGCAAGTATGGTATGGAGGATTTATTCACTGCCCTACAGGTTGTAGTTTACTGTAAATCTGGCTATCATAGTCACTCTGTTGAATTTTCCAAGAGTGATAGTAACTGGATAGGAATCCCCGAGTTCTTCAAAATCGGTGTATTAAACGTGTTGATGTAGCTGTGTCTTTTTTGGAATTCCTGCTGCTTCACAGTAAAAACTGCTGTTATCACACATGGCCTGCATATGGTACCAACTCTCCCCTTAGGTGTTTCATACTATGTTTAACAAAACAGGCCATTAGTGTCCCAGCCTGAACCAGACACTCCATACAGCCGTATGAGATACATTTTATTGCTCTGTAAAATATACAGAAAAAGTTGTTTGAACTTATCAGGGCAATTTGCTGCTTAAACAAAATCTTATTTCATTCTTTTTTATAACAGACATTGTAATAAAAAGTTAAAGACTGCTGGTGTTTCCCACATATCCATCGACTTGTTTTTCCTGTGAAAGTGTGTTATACAACCCTAAAATATAGCCAGGCCCAAAAGCTTTGATGAGACTCTGGCATGAGCAACCAGGCCTTGGGGATATAATGGAGATTTTACAGGTATACCCGGGACCAGATCCCGTGAAAAGGAATATTCCTGGTATGTGAGTTACTATATTGAGGGTATAACACAGGTTTAGCATGAAAGCATTCTGTTTTGGGAAGGAGGGGTCTTTTCTTTATAGCATGCCTTGAAGGGATCCAGGCATGCTTCTTACTGCAAGATGTTATGTTAGAAGCTTTTGTGCTTTGCATCTGTGATTCCTATGAATTTTCGTGTCTTTGTTTTTGTGGTTAACCAGAGGACCTGCTGAAACAAGCAGCGCTTTCCTGTGTCATGGCTAGTTACACCTGGTTGGCTTATTTCTGGCAAATTTTTGGCAACATTTGACATCTACAGAAATTTCTTCACCAGTAACTGCTATGCAGTAGAAATAATCGGTATGCAAATCCCATTTTGTGTGGCTAATAAGACTTTATAAATATGGCAAAGACTAGCTGCAACATCTGGAGCCAGGTGAATCTGATGGACTTAAATATGATAATTCAAGAACATAAGGGGCAGAAAATTTGCTGCAACAATATCTCACTTATGAAGCCATAATACATCAGCCCTGATCTATAGAATTCCTTTAGAGCCTCGGGCAGCATACTGTATCTTTCAAGGCAGCTCAAGATAGAAAACACATGTCCCCATAAGGCTTTGGAGTGCTGCTTGGATCAGACCTTAACTGGCAGTTTTGCATGTTTTAGTCCATTAACTGCAGATTGTGTGTACCTTACATTACTACTGACAAGCTTCCAAAGGGCATCAAGGCATTTTGTTAATTTCATTACAATGGCTTTTAGTTTCACTGCCATCACCTTGCACAAACTTGAAACTCTTATTTCATTGCGTATTGTGAGGAATGGTTTCAAATAGTCTTATGTGTTAAAAGATGCTTTGGTGTTATCAGATGACAGAAATCTGGCCTTTATTACATCATGATGAATATAATGATGTTCTGCTGCTGACTTGCTTAAAGTTGCATTAGAGGAGTCATACCACTCTCTTATCTGTGCATTATGGAGCTAGTCAGCATTCAATTAGCTTAGCCTAACATAAAGACTGGAAGCAGGGGTAAGTAGATGGCTGACTTTCTTCAGATTTTGAAAATACACCAACACGTCAGCAAGAAATATCTACAGCGCGTAGCCCTCCTTTTGCCTCCTGGCTCCACCTCCATACTTAACGCACAGACAAGAGTGTGTCGCATCTCATCTAACTTAAACAAGAGCAGTTACGTGTATTCCCCAAAACATCAATATATTTTGTTTAATGTGGCAGCATTTATAAACGCATCACATAATTTAGCTGCAGACATGATGTGGGTCTGTTTAGATGTTGGTGTGGTCCTTTCTGTCTGGGCTGCATTGCATGTTACATCTTTCATTCTCCAGTGCTGCCAGCTGCCAACCTACATATAAAGTATCAAGTTGCTCACATAATAAGATGACTAATTCCAAATTTGGACTTAAAGGAACATACAAGTAAACTGCAAACTAAAACCTGCAACAACATTTTTTAGCCACTTGGGGGCAGCGGAACCAAGCTGTGAATACAACATTGACATATTATCACCTTTGTTGGCAATTTGGAGTCATGCTTTGGCGACATAGCAAATCTAACTCTAATGGTCACTCTCCTTCTAGTTCTATTTTTGGTGTCCACCTATTCCTGAGAAAAACATCTGGCTATTTAGTTACTAAATGGTGTACTTTGTTCACCAGCTTGTTGCTTACTTTATCTGCTGTGTCATGCTGGGCAGATAGTTAGACAATTTTTTGAGCAACAATTTTGCTTGTATTAATAACTGTAAGGTAGTTTTTGGTCTGTGTTTAAGGCCTAATCGTTTACTACAAGGAATGATTTATGCTTTGATCATTTCTGTAAATCATTTCCATAAATTTAGAGGCAAACTCTTGACGATAACACAACTTGTTTTTTGATTCAGTACAATTTACTTAGTCTCCATTTGTCATCAAGATGAAAGCTGTACAAACCTGTCTGTTTCAGCAACATGCCACATGAGTGTTTCACAGTGACGACAGTTGGTAATCTCTCCCACACATGCAAATTGACCTGCTAAGACCTGTTGGAAGTAGTTGTACAAAACTATTGATTCATAATGGCCTGCCAGAATCCAAACTGCAGGAACAGATTTGCCCTTGGTCTGACTCTCCTGAAATTCCCCCGAAGAGGAAGAAGAAAAAAAAAAAGAAAAAGAAAAAGAGTAAACGTATTAAGCTGAATAAAGACCAAGCGTGGTTCCATGTGTCCATATATATATATATTTTTATATAAATGACAAATAGGCAAGAGTTTCTACCAAAATGGTCCCTTGGCATGAAGGCCTAAGCCTGATATGATTTGATTTATGCGCTGAAGGACGGAGGCCCAGTTCTGGTCTGTGGATACTGAAGTATGCCTGGAAATAAAGTGAAGCCTTGAAATAGCAGTGTAAAATACTGCTTTGCACTGCATAATGACGGAGCAGGTCTTGTTTTGGGAGCATAAAATTGTTGTTGAACAAAAAAGCTGAGTGAATGGAGCGATCACGGTGTAGTCTTGTTTCCTGCTTAACATTGCTGGTACACTCTTTCAGCTTTCAACTGTATCGTAAAAACACTGTAAGTAGTTTGAATTAAAACTTTTAAGACTGCTGAGAAGAGAATTGGGGCACATCTTATCCCCCACACCCCATCTGACCCACTGTTGGCCTGAATATTTGTTTACAGTGTGGTTTAACTCTCTATATGGATTGTGTTGTGGTGTAATCTGATTACCCCCCGCCCCCGCTCTAAAACTGAGAAGCACTACTGACAGAAAACAATAATGAACAGGAAAAAGAATGTAACACAATCCACAGTTATGCATCAATCAAAACAGAACTTTATTGTATCAATACAAAAGCATTTGCCCTCAACCTACATACAATCCACCAAGGTGCTCAAAGTCCAGCACAAGACACAAAAACAATAATAGACATAAACTAAATAACAACTATAAGAGAGATAGTTAATATTGTGCTGTACATTGTCATTATTCAACATATATCTGATATTTTCAAGCATTAAACTAAACGGCTACAATGACTCTTCTGTTAATTTTTAGTTCATACAAAGGGTAAATGTTTAAGTTTGAGAGCTGATGACATATTACAAATTTTTTTACTGGTTAAGACTTTAGCAGGACAAAGAGAGTGTCTATAAAAAGACAGCAGCTTTAACATAGCTGCTTTTAGATAGCCATGGTAATGAGAGGAATGTTGTGGGAAGGATTTTGCTTCACCACCATGTGTCAGCTCTAAACAGAGTCGACGTAGTCTACATATATGGCATCATTTCACTCACTGTACTTAAAATGTACAATATTCTTAAATATTTGGTTTTTAGGTTGGAGTTTAAAATTTTAATTTCCCCAACAATTTCCCTGATTCAAATGTTAACAGTGAAAGGTTCTGGACTGCATAGTAATTGGCAGGGAAAGATGTACATTTGATTAAATACATCCACTATGTAAAATTATATAAAAAAGTTATATAAAACTACACTGGTGTTAAGCATACAATACTGTTCAAACTGGAGACACTAAAATCCAAACGTTGATCTCCTAAAAGAATTAATGTAATTCTGTGTTTCTGAAGTTGTGTTTCTCGCCTC
Source organism: Plectropomus leopardus (assembly GCF_008729295.1). Classification (NCBI taxonomy): domain Eukaryota; kingdom Metazoa; phylum Chordata; class Actinopteri; order Perciformes; family Serranidae; genus Plectropomus; species Plectropomus leopardus. Next base: position 37,133,026 of record NC_056467.1, read on the forward strand.
CACGCTCACACACAATCGTTCCTCTAAAATATAATACAATTATATGATAATGTAAAGACAGTGACCCGTTTTTCACAAACACACAACTATCTTGGGAGATTCCTCAACAGCTGTAAAGATGGTTTGGAGAAAACAGTTGTGGCTGGAAGGAAAAATGCTGGTGTGTGTCGGTATTTACAGAGTGTGCACATATGTGTGTGTGGCTCTCTAACACACTCAGTGCATTTCTTTGGAAGTGTCTTTGGGTTTGTCGTTGGCGGCGACATTGGTGAGTCTGACATTCTCCTCCTCACTGCTTTTGTTGTCACGCACTTCTCCCTCCGTGTGGAAGCCAACCATCAGCTGGTAGATTATCACACCGATGAGGGCACCAAGGAATGGGGCAAAAACGGGCACCAGGAACCAGCCCTTTCTAACCCTGAGGAGTGACAAATAAAAAAAAATGTTTTTCTTTACAAGGTCAATAGTGAGCACTATGGGAGTGTTACAAAAGAGAACTCACATAAACTATTGAGAAAGAAAATGCTTTAAAAAATGTGTGTACTTACGTGAAAACGTCGCTGCCCCACCCAGCCATGGCAGTGAACAGACGGGGACCGAGGTCTCTGGCAGGATTGACAGCATAGCCAGAGTTAAAGCCCATGGACAGTCCAATGGCCAGAACCACAAATCCCACAGTGAAGGCCTCCAGCCCTTGGGGGATGGGGTTGTTGTATGGATCCACAATAGCCAGGATACACACAATCAGCGCTGCTGTGCCGATTATCTATGTTGGAGACAGGTACATTTGAGACAAAATTATGACTTGGATACCTGAGTTGTATCATCTGTTTATGTACAGTTAAAATATAGTGTACAATTGCTGTTTCTACATTTCAAATGGGTACCTGATCAAAGAAGCCATTGACTAGGGTGAGATGTTTTCCAGGGTAGGTAGCAAAGATGCCAGCTGTGGCTTTAGGCCCAGTCACATTGAAACATCCAGGATGGTCCCACAGGGCATCTAAAGAGATACAAAAAAAACAAAATATAGCATAAATTATCTTTTGTTTAGACATGTTTAAACGACTGGCAATATTAAATGAATCAAATCAAATCAAATTTGGTTCCACGCCTGGAGTCATCTCTTACCATAGTACATGCCGAAAATGATGGCGGCACCGAAAAAAGCACCAATCGTCTGAAAGAGGAAGTACATGGGGAACTTTCTCCAGCGCTCTCTTCCGAGCAAGCACAGGGCAAAGGTCACTGCAGGGTTCAGATGGCCACCTGATAATGTACATGAGGACAGTATGTCAGTACATGTTATGGACAGTGAAAAAATACCCTGACTCCAGATTTATCAATACAAGGTACAAAACTGCTAATGTGTTCCTGCAAATTGAATTTGTCTAAGCCATAATAAAAACCTACAATGAAACCAAACAGGTCAGATATTGTAATTCTCAATAAAATACTTTGCGTACCTGATATCTGGCCACAGATCAGGATGCCAAGCATGGCAGCGAAGCCGAAGGCAAAGTTGACTGTGAGGAACATGCCATGGGAACCACCGCTCAACACCAGCTGGGCCACAGCACCACAGCCAAACATCTGGGGAGAGAGAAGAAAAGCAAGTTTACACTGGGTCCTATTAACTTCTTGTGCATGTAACAACTTGAAATTTGTTTCTGTTGTAGAGACAACAATTAATCCAGCGATGATGCTGTGGTGTTTGCTGTGTGTGATATTCAAGTGTGATTACAAAAAGCAGAAAATACAGAAAATGCATATTTTTCAGGGCTTTTGAATAATCAAGTTTTGTGCATCAACTATATTCAGTATCTTTGTGCAAAAAACATGAACACTGTACTTTGTTAGCCAACCAAGGTCAAGGTTAAACTGAGGGGTGAAATGAGGCAGTGTGATCATTATCAGTGAAACCAGTGGAACAAAGACCCCTTTAATGAGCTCTATTGTGTTTGTAATGGCACACAGGAGAACAGATACTGTATGTAGAGGTCAAGGTTGACCATGATTGGGGCAGAACTGTCGCTGCTGCTGTCCAACTGATTTATCTAGGAAGGGAAAAAAACCGAGTTCTGTTTCCACTTTGGATGAAGAAAATGAGGAAAACATATGTGTTCATGGGCAACGTGACTGATTCTGTCAAAAGAAGAAGGATTTACAGAATGTGTTGCCTTTAGATGTAGGTGCACTACTGCTAAGCAGGTGCCTTACAGTTTATTCTGCATACTGTGTGGTTATGTGTGTGTATGCCCTCTTTATATGTGTTTGGTAAAAGGAATATGTGTGGTCCATGCCGAGGCTACTGCTCTTTAAGCCCCCTGATGAGGATGATTTTCAGTCCGACCACAGGACTCAGATGTTGAGGTTAGCTTGAGGGAACCACACTCAGAGGGACTGGCGCCTGAGGGGAGTTCATCATCACTGGGCTCAGTCTAAACTCTTTTCCACCCCTGATGAAGCCAGCCATTACTGGAAAAAAAACACTACATAAATTGGCCCCATGTTAGGATTGTGCTTAGTTTTGTTTTTGGAATGGGTATGAATTTCTCCTTGATGTTATGCCACAATGGACTTGTGAGATGTGACAATAAAAACTCAAAAGCTCAGGACTTCTCACTTCACTTCAGTTTTTCTTAATGTCAGAGGCATCCGATTGCAAATGATGGTCCATTAACTGGCGCCAACTTCCTCACATTCCACTAGAAAGGTCTTATTTAAATCCGACACTGAATCTGAGAGCAGTATTATTCCTCACTCTAAAGTTCTCATATTCACCAGTGACTGTGTGTTCACTCTGATAAAGCATTCCAGCAAGTTGCTCTGTTGTTGTCATATAGTTAACTTCATGCCACCACCTCCTTAACCAGCTGGCTGATTCAGCTGGCCATGCATCCATGCAGCTACTTACAGCTTTTAGCACAGTTGGGGAACTTATTAAATGAGAAAAAACAACGCAGCAGTCAGCCAACTGCAGCACATTTGGCAATTGTTTAGGAGCTGAAGGCGAAAAAAAATCTGATGGCCTGGAACCAGTAAATCACTACCTGTGTGATCTTTTCAAATCAGGATGGAGAACCTCAGAAGCCCCCCTGCAGCAACTCAGAGCAGGGAAAAGTATTTTAAAGTGAAGCCTGAAGTGCACGTTGTGAAAGTGCAGTGAGGGGTTAACAAAACAGTTACAGTAGGATGACCGAAGACAGTGGCTGCCTATGTGGACATCTTTCCAAAGCCACTTTAGATTGACTGACCTGATACTATACATCCCACTTTTGGAGTGTGAACAACAGACATCCAGACACATTACACTGACATCAGCCCATGGCCAGAAAGTACACTAAATCATCATTATTTTCCTCAGCATGAATCGAGTCCTGAAATATTCTGTTTAAGGATCCTAACAAGTTAGGAGCTGGTGACACATGCCAAGAGTGCCAAAATCAATGCATACAAAGAGTTCAACACACCCACGCACACCCTCACGTGTCGCCTATCCTGCCAGTTCATCCTAGGTCATTCCTTGAAAGAAGCGCTCTTTGTTTAATTTGCCACTTGTGGAAAGTGTGTTAACAGACTTACATCTAGAGAGAAGATGGCAAACAAAGATAACAGCACCAGAGAGAGAGACTCTGTGTTCGATGATAGCGGAAGGAATATAATGTCAGTCAAATGCATGATGCGATACCTATTGTTCTGTAAATGATCCTCCCATTGCTGCCATCGACATGTGTCACCTGTTAAAGGACTGTGCCACACCTTTCTGTCCCATCTGTAGTCACTTGCTTATTTCACTTAATGCACTTAATTATCTGACTAACAACTGATAATAAATATTTTCAGTCCCTGGCTATTATGTAAGTAGTAGATAGTAGTTTTCCACTGCATATTGGTCTTTATACATTTTTGGTGTTTATATGAGCTGCTTGAAATTCTGAAAAAAGTCTAACAGAGGAAAATATGAATTATTTTTTTCCTACACTGACTGGATTTTTGGATTAGAATAAAATGTTTACTTCAGTTAAAAGCAGCATGCTTCTAGGCTTTCATAAATGTTGCTATTAATCACTGGAAATGAGTCTGTAAACTCAGCACAGTCACACTGCAAATGTTAAACCATTACAAGTGCCTTTAAGTTGCTCACTAAGCTGGTTGTTATACTAGTATTAACTGTAAAACTTATTTTGCATCAAATGCCAACCATCTGCCAAGAAAGGGGTGATAAAAGAATACTTTTTATAGAAGTAGCCTTTGTTTGTTTATCAGCATAGATGGCCCAATGCCTTTTGTTCATTTTACTCAATGAACAAAAGAAGTGTCTGTTTTTCTGCTTTATGTTCATTTGAACCTGAGGCAGCTTTTATGACCAGGGCATAATTGGAAGACGAGCTACTTTTTCAGATTTCCTCTTTGTGTGTTGGAATGCATCAGTCTGTGGTAAAAGGCGACTAACATAAGACTGTTTAAATGTGTGTAGTTTGTGTGTTTAGTTTCATACCTTTTACACTGAGTTAGTGTTCAGCTCTGACATTACCATGCATGTTCTCATGCACACACACACCTAACACACTGCAAAGTGATAATAGGATGTCATGAGGTCGTGTCTCCGGGATCCTGGAGCTCAGCTTCCAAGCAAATATTGTTGTGTTATCTTAAACATGTGTTGTTCCACAGAACATGAAGTCCTGATCAACCTGTCGCTTACCTGTTTGTTCTGAACTCAGTTTATCAAATGCCTTCATCTAATACAAAGAGTGTCATTTTGCTAGCCTTGAAGTCTATTAATGGCTCATAAATTGCATGTAGTTTCTGTTGCAGTCATTCATCACGCTTTAAACATTGCAATACAGAAATGATAGCGCACAAATGCTGTCATATAGAGTGTCATTGATCATATTGCAACATCAAAAGAATATTAATATTGAATGGTGCGGGTACTTAGAGAAAAGAAAACACTGAAAGGGGACAGAGTTCAACTGCTCAATATAGAGCCTTTTTTACAGTATGAACGTTGTGACCTTTTCATTTAAAACTTGGCTGCTTTGTAAAGTTATTTTGAACATATTTAGTTGAGCATGAGATCATGCAATATAAGTTAAATGCACACACACAATTGTACACACACACACACACACACACACACACACGCACGCACTTACCACAAGGATGAGGGTGCCGAGACACTCTGCCAGGGCCTGGCGAAGCAGCAGGTTGCGGATCTGGAAGAACCTGGAGAGTTTGTTTAAGTACGCCTTCTGTCTGCCCATGTTTTCTTGCTGGAGGCTGATGAGACTGTGAGAAGAAAGGCACTAATGGGTAGGTAGGTTTTTCTGAGTGGCTGTGAGGCTAGGAGGACCAGGTTGCTCTTATAGAGCCAAGATGGGCTTGGACTGGGCTGGTGCCAAGCCTGAGCTCAGCCCCACCCTCTGCACCACGCCTCCCTGCATGTCATAGTGTGAATCACATTCTGGTTTTCTCACTCTTTCTCTCCCTCTCTCTCTCTCTCTCTTTGTCTAGTCTCTGTCTCACTCTCTCTCTCTCTCTCTCTCTCTCTCTCTCTCTCTCTCACACACACACACACACACACACACACACACACACACACACACACACTTAACATTGTTAAACCAGTGACTCCTTCATTGACCTCATTCATTACTGGAACAAGATACCTCGGCCTCCTCAACACAAGCCCATCCATAACCATATACCTTGCCTGAATATTATTCAGTTATCTGCACATTAAAAGTTCAGCTAAAAAAAACTTAAAAAAAACTTCCAGATACATAATCAAAATGGTCTTGAGATCAGGCAGCTACATAAACAGAGAAAGAGTTTACTTATGATGCCTCTTTAGTGATTTTTAATGATTTTCTTTAATGATGCTTCTTAAATTTGTAAAAGGCCACTTTATAAGAAGTGTGATTATATATCTTTGCATTTTGAGATTTGTATGTATCTTGTCCTTTGATTTTGATTATTTTAAATGAAAAGCAAAATTTACCTCTTCAGTTATTTTGTACACTTTCTATGCTAATACCTGATTTATGGTGTAACCTAAGTGTTGCCTGATCTGATGGTAATCTTGTTATTATTTCAGATATATTTATTGGCTTTGTAGATGCAAAAACATACATGGCATACAACTGACAAGACCACAAATGACATCCACAAGATACGAAGAAAATAAAAACGACAAAGAAACAGAGTTTTTACATACATCACATAGATTACAGAGAGTCTGTCTCTTTATAAATTTGCAGTCACCTGTCTTAGATTAGGCACCTGACTCACATATGGGAAAACATACCTTACAGAGAGAAAGGAGAAGTGCCTGCACTGAAAGATCCTGTTTTCACTTAAAGGAGCAGTGTGCAAGATTTAGGGGGATTTAGTGGCATCTTGCAGTGAGGATCGCACATTGCTATCAGCTGAACCTGCTTAGAATCCCTTAAGTGTTCATTGTTTAGGAGGTTTTCATTGGGAGCTGAATTATTCGCAGGAGTCTCTTCATTTGCAAGACACTGGGTGATTTCAAACCGATTAAAACAGAAAACGTCACAAATCAGTGTTTCTCCTAAGATGGTTGGCACGTCCCAGACAGGCTGTTAGCCCAGCACCTGCTAAGGTGCGCTCTCGTTTTTTCTCCTACAACTTCAGATCCAGACTTTCAAGAGGTTTTTACCAGAAGCCAAATTATCCGCAGAGGTTTCTTCCTTTCCAAGAGAAATGGACCTGGTGATTTAAGCTGGTAAAAATACTGAATAAAATAGTTTCAGGTTACAGTGTTATGGATTGAAGAGTTACTCTGATGTTGTTCAGCTCATCAAAAACTCAACCAGAATCTGTTAATGTGTGCTCACCTTTTCTTCTTATCCAAACGCTGAGGAGGTTTACAGCGGGACTTAAATGATCTCTCTCCAAACCAAACAGATCTGATGGTTTAAACCTGTAAAAACACAGAAAAACGCAGTTTCATATTTAAAAAATTGTGTTTTGAGACATTACTCGTCACAGAAGGGCAGCTAACTACAGTGACCAGAAAAATGCAAAAACCCAAATGGCCATATCTAGACCCATTGTTTGGTTCGTCTGTTCTGGTCTGCTGTAGAACACAGTGCAATTTGGCAACCACTGTAGATGAAGACCCACTCTTTTTGTAGATACAGAAATACAGCACGCCACACACACACACACACACACACACACACACACAACTGTAATGCATACTTGTTTGCAGCCCTTACTGGTTCATTCTCACCCGTTCACACACATTTTTCTCTTTTCCCTCTCTGTTCCTCACCTCGTTTCCTCTGACCTGTTCTTTTGTGCCCCGTCTGAAACTTCATCACCACATATTATACCGTCTTTGTCTGATTTCAATAGAGGTGTGAGAACATTGCCAGTTTTAAAAGCCCACAGACATGCCTCTATCAGTCGGAAATCAGTGTACCATTTCTTTACTCTGTTTGGAGCTCTTTTGTTCTCTTTGGGCTATATGCCTATTTTGTTGTGACAGGGGAACACATTATCAACTTCGGCGAACTGAACATTAAACTTTTGTGCACATCTGTATAGATGTAGAAAGATGTGAGTTAGAATAAAAAAAGTATCCCTTTTGTGAAAATCTTCCATTTCATTTGCACGCAGACTGTATCTCAATGAGAGCACGGGCAGAACAATGATACAGAAAATTATAGATAAGTGACATGTTACACCACTCAAGGACCCTGTGGCAATGTGAGTCATGTCAGTCACAGCGCCGGCGTCAAACCTACATGCGTCATGAATGTTGCACAATACTCGACAAGGAGCTGTATGAGTCCAGCCCCTGTGGAGGGGGGCGGGACAGAAGAATATGACAGGTTCACAAAAATATGAGCTTGCCAACCGTGTCATACGTTGCTGACATGTTAACGGGAATTTAGGTAAAGGGATTGGATGTGAGCCAAGTTTAAAAAGTAATGTGAACATGAAACATTTTCAAAAGGTTGAACTATGGTACTTTTGAGTTGCTGTGCATGACAGGAGTGATAACTGGCTCTCCCTGAGGTTCCTCTCACCATCCAGCTGCAAGTCAGATGGACTGAAGACGGGTAATACAATTATTTCCCACGAGTATGAATGACAATGAGTCATTTTGTGTTAGACTGTCTCTAATTTGTTAACCTGCTTACTACACATTATATATCTGGGCAATAATACTGCTAAAAATAAGAGATCACAAAAAAGTTTTAGCAAAAACGCAAAAAGGCAAGCATGCAAAAAAATGGAAATGTGAATAAGAGCTGGACTTGCATCTCAACAAACTGTGTTCAGCAACAATCTGGCAGGGAATGATTGTAGAGCTGGTTTGTAGATTGATGAGTGCCACCAGGTGTGTAGGGTGAAAGAGTGTAGGCAAGGGGTGGGGGGAGAACAAAAGACAGACAAAACTGAAACGCAACAGGCACACACCAAACACACAAAAGTGACTGTAAAAAATAAATAAAAATCACACTCCGGCAGACATACAGGAGTCACCTATGGGGCCTGTTGTGACACACCAACCAAAGAGGGTACAATTAAGAAATTATCAAAACTTTACATACAAGTGTGCAAGGTTGTACTTTTAAACACTTACAGGGAAATGTGAAAAAGAGGGTTTGGGGGTCCTCTGCCAGAAAATTTTGAGCATTACACACTTTCCTGCATTCTGGGGAATTTTTTTTTCTGCAGCAATTTTTGCCTTTTCTAAATCAATTTCTACCGTAAATGTCTTATTTTGACAAAATTAACGTCCTCTGCTACTTTTATGCTTTTATTGGATATTTAAATGAAATAAACAATATAAAGATAGAAAAGATAGAAAAGATAAATGCCCCCTACAGGTTATTATAATTTACACCTACAGGTGTGCCCTTGGGCATAATAAGTTTATTTGTATGGCACTTTTGTAAAAAAAAAAAAAAAAAGTGCTTTGCACACAATTAAACAGAAAATAGATAAAAATAAATAAATTATAGCTAACATGTGAGCTACACAGAGAAAACTCAAAGCACACCAGCAAAAAAGACTACAGTTAAGTTCACAAGTTCATGTAAAAGTTGTGTTACCCTTTACAAACAGAGGTAATGGGTGATAACAGAGAAATCAGGAAAACAAAATGATACCATAGGGATTGATCCACAAAAAAGTGTGTTTTACAAGTGTGTTTTTTAGGTTAAGCACCAGCATCCATAGAAGTGGTATGCATGCATAGAAAAGATATTCTTTTTAAAATAAAAGCATTATTGTACTTACTATAATAAATAGTTTACTCTTCATCTTGTGGTGCTTATTCATTCTTAAGTTTTGCTCCAAAGCCATCTTTTGACAAATCTGTTCTGGCATATATCAGTTATTTATTTTAACCTGACCAGTGCTGCCATCTTCTACAAAGATAGGTTAAGGAGTTTGGTTGCACATGTTTTTTGTTTTTGTTTTTTGTGTGCCTTTGTCTGTGTCTGATTCAGTTTACCTCTTCAGGCTGCCAGAAGGAATCCCATATAAAAAGCTAGAGGAGCTGCATTTTTGGGCCACATGGTTTTAAACAACTCTTCCTGGAATGGTTTGGCTCCCAGACAGGACAGTAAATCGGAAAAGGGAAAAGAATGGTGGTACCCACAAACATTAAGAGAAAGCTTTAAAACCAACATGTATTTCTGTCTACTTTCTCCAATAACAAGTTTTGACAATTAAGCTTTCCTGTTTTACACACACACACACACACACACACACACGCACGCACTGTTGTTTTATGTTTTTCCTTCATAACCCTGATATCCTTAGGAAATACGCTGATCACTGTTTTTAATGTCTGTGATTGATGGCCATATGTACCATGTGTCTACCAGATGTGTCTGTCTTTCAGTCGGACTGCCAGTGTGGCAGTTGTTTTCCATCAGGTGCTGGAAGACACGACACACAGACAGGTGATGAAAGATTGATATCCCTCAGAGAGACAGTTTGGCTCACTGCCTTCGGGGCATACAGAGATTACGTTTGCAACAACTAAACACTGAAATTAAAAGACCGATCCACTTCACTGCAGGTCAAGGGTCCTTGAAGTAGCACAGGAAACTCTTCAGTTCATTGTTTCAGATTTCCCCTTTTTGATTTGTTAAGAGCCCTGTGTGTAGGATTTAGGGGGATATATTGGCACAAATGGAATATAATACAAGTCATTTATATCTAGGGGGTGGGTCCTCGTCCCCACAGATCGCCATGTACCACCTTGTAGCCCAGAACAGACACACCAAACACTAGGTCTAGATAGGGACATTTGCGTTTTGACATTTTTTGTGTTTAACACGTCAACCACCACAGTTAGAAGCCCCTCCGCGAAGAACAGTGCCAGAAAAACACAGATTTTTTTTTTAAACTGCTTTATACTGTGTTTCTGCTAAATTAAATCATGTGGTCCATTTGTTTTGGGAAAGAAGAGACCTTAGTGGATAATTTGGCTGCTAAAAACTTCCCAGCTAGAAATTTTTGGTTTTAAAAACATTGTTAGAATGTTACAGTGCAAGTTCCCATAATGTTTTCAGCAGCAATTTTTTTTTTTTAGTTCCTTCAACATTCTTTCTAAAGGTAGGGTAACATTCTCTAAAAACATCCTAAAAATGTTTGCAGATAACCCTTGTTTATTTATTTTTAAACTATAAGGTAGGAACATTATGCCCTCCCATTCTCAAAATGTCTTTAGTAGCGAGGTATTTTCTGTGTCCCCAGAATGGCATTACTTAAGTGTAGGCTAATGTGCTTTAAAAACTTTATACAAATGTTTTGTGCTAACACAAGTAGTTTCATTTTAACATCATTAAAAACATACACACACAGTTGGCTTCACCACATCGCTCTTTCCTCCACTATTAAATAGCTTTACACATTCAATGCAACATATGACAATTGTGAGGGATACTTGGAGTATACATAACACGTGTGTCATTTAAAGTAGTTAAGAACGCAAAATGATAAATATTATATTCTTGTTATAAATCTGTTGTTAATGTTAATGTTAATATTAAGGTAAACGCTCTTTTCACCAGTGTAACTTAGCTAGATGACTGTTAAGATTAGCATTTCCCGGGATAAATTCACAGCATGCAGTCTTACATTAGTTGTGTAAACAAAGAAGACAGGCCAATGAAAGTAATAACTGCTGCTGAATCGGCATTATTTTCCAATGTTTGAATGCAGTGTTTTACATCATTATCCTGTGAGAGGGACAGTGAGCATGTATGCAGGATACAAGGACTCTGACATCAAATCAGCTGTCATTAATTTCATTATTTACGCCTGTGCTTTTCCTCAAAACATCTTCTGTAAAAGAAAGCCTGGGTTTGATTTTGATGAAGTCTGGCGCTATCAAAAACATTTTAAGAAGGTTATCACTCAACATGTTTGGGATTTTTTAAAATAGAATGTTATCCTGTCCTAAAGAACATCATTCTGGGGACTAAAAGAAAAATTGCCAGCGAGCATTATTAGAACATTGCATAGTATCATTCTCAGAACATTTTTAGAACCAAAAATTGCTAGCCGGGTTTGTGATTCATAGAAAAGTGCTATATTTTAGCTGTGAACTCAATTACACACATTTAACACATCATTCTCAATGGGGTAAGTGCAGTCTTCTGTCTGTTGTTCTGTTGTTATCAGGTAAAATTGCAGGAGTGTTTTATAAAACAACAATCTATTATATGTTATGCTGCAGCAAAATGCTCTACCTTTGTTAACATATCACATCACAGAAACATCCTAAACTAAAGGAATTCTTATTATGACAAGTTTCAGCTGGTTGTCAGTCCTCACTGCTAGATGACGACACTAAATCTCCCTAAATCTGACACACTGGACCTTTGAGACAGACAGCCTTGTTAAAAAAAAGAAAAATGTGTCAATCCACTCAATGAGTCTTCGCTCAACAGTTTTTAGCAGAACAAATAGCCCCGTGATATCAGTCTAAACTGTGTGAAAGAGAAATCAGCAGTCATGTCGCATCATGACAGAACTGACTAACTGACTAACTGACTAATAACAACCACCAAATTGCAGAGTCATTGTTAGCTCCTCTCAAGATCAGGTTGGCAGCGTCTTGTAATCGATGAATCACTCCAAAAGGGATTTGTAAAACGAACGTAGACTCACATTTGTTTGCAGCCAGACAAGAACTTACAGATAATTGTATAATATATATAAGAGGCATACGATTAAACATCAGTCAAATTGGATGATTTGATTTATATCACTGTCTAAATGTTGTACTGAGTCCTGCGTGTGGTGCATTTAGCTTGTCTCTGGTACATTTCCACTTTCTCCACTTTCTCTATAATTAAGCTGGACTGTAATCAAAACAACATGCTCCTCTGTCAACAGCTGCAGACACAAACACAGACACATCCTATGACACAGCCAAATGTGTCGTAAGAAGTTTTATATGCTGTGTTGTTCACGGCTAAGCTCACAATGATGTTACAAACACACTTGCAGACCTTTGCTATGCCGCAGACCATCGTATGGATTAGCTTTTGTTTCTGCAGTTGAATTTTGATGCCTCGGACTCAATAAATTGATCTCTGCTTTTGATTGAAGTGTCACATTTCTTTGAACAAATTCATAAAAATGGTAAATGGACTGTACTTGTATAGCGCCTTTCTAGTCTTATTGACCACTCAAAGTGCTTTCACACTACATTATCACATTAACCCATTCACACACTGGTAGCCGAGGCTACCTTACAAGGTGACACCTGCTACTCAGTAATTATTCACACGCACTCACACTCCATTGACATGGCATTGGGAGCCATTTGGGGTTCAGTATCTTGCCCAAGGATACTACGACATGTTGCCCAGAGGAGCCGGGGATTGAACCGCTGACCTTCCGATTAGAGGACGATCCACGACCCGCTTTACCTCTGAGCCACAGATGCCCACAGTTAACAAATGATGCAATAATTATATATAAATTAGAAACAGTATTACCATCTTGCATTTGTCCAGACGTTTTGCACACATTTTACTTGATTACATTAGGGACTATTGTGTTAAGAACATAATGTTACAGAGACAGGAATCTCATCACTCTTCGACTACAATTTATACTCACGCTAATCACAACCCTCACCTGCATCTCAGATTTTATTGCCCTTTCAGTCACCGCTGGAAGTACAAGTGAAATCTTAGACAAGCCTCAAAGACAGCCAGAGAGAGAGAGACTATCACGCAACTCCAAACACTGAACACCTTTAAGTACTATAAACCCTCCCTGAATCCAGGTTATTATAGATTATCACACACAGGTCCACTTACAATTTATTATCAAAGGACCACTGAAGACCAGCAGTTTTACTGTTTATGAACGAAACTGTCAGCCTGTATTTACATGTCGCAGATGGCAAGGAAACGTTTTATTGTTGCATCACCTGCTTGTTGATTGTCACCAAGGTTGTGAAAGCTCACATCCACCTTTCTTACGTAGGTTAATTTAGCAGAAATGACAAGTATAGGCAGAAACTGGAAACTGTGACCTCAAAGCCTCAGTGTATCAAGTAAAATTTCAACAGTACTCCACTTCCTGGTAAATCGGTGGAGTATGTTGATCCCCAGAGCTGCGTTTTGGAAGCAGTGGAGCAATAATGTCAGTAATTTATGAAGAATCTGTTTTTTTTGTTTTTTTTCTTTAACACCAATCTCGTATTTTAAACACATTTTCAGGGACTGTAGCGCCTGTCTGAAAGCAAATTAACTGGTACTCTTAAGGATTGTGACACAGCCATTATGCTGGAGTTTTCAACTAACCAGAAATTTAGAACAGACATAAAACACTTTTATATGTTTGTCAGATTCTTGATGTTCAGTTCCATTTAATATACTTCTGCTGAAACTGATTATGCTAGTTATTATCCCCTGTCTACTGCTTTCGTGATTATTATCTTGCTTATAGTAACAATGACTTTAAAGTTTTGGCTGTGAACCTCCATCACAGTTTTCCTAAAAAAATAAGGAGTGAGACAATCCCTATGCCTGAGTTTCTTAGAAGCAGTGAATATGTGTCTGAAAGTGTCAAATACTGTCAACAGGAGACTCATGGAAACCTGAGTCCTGTTTTTAATGTCTAACAACCAGTTTCATGATTTATTGATTTACGCAAAACTGCAACTCTGAGCTGCAAGCAACTGTCCCATTGATTATTAGTTAAACGTATTTTATATGGTCAATAATGTATCAGAAAATATTCAAAAAATGACCATTACCATTCCAGGATCTTCAACTGAAGCATTCAGATTGCACCGTTTGTCCAACCTACAGTCCAAACCTAAATGTATTCAATTTACTACCAAAGAAAACAACTAATCTTCACATTTTAGAAGTTTGTTGAAAACTGACTTACACAATAAATCTACTATCAAAATTATTGCTGATATTTTTATTTTTTTATTAATCAACGAATCATTTCAGCTCTATCGTAACAGCATAACTAAACTCCAAGTTCAATTAAGATTATTTGTAAATGAATGGTCCAAGTCTGTATTATTTTGCCATCCATAATGTAATCACCAATTATATACTCATCATTTTCTTTTCACAAAGGCAAAGGAATCAAACATAAATCATAAGACTAGAGATGCATTTATTAGACATGAAACAGCTTCACCAAAACAAACATGCTACTGATCTTTAACAGCAACATTAATATTAATATTAATTAATAATATTGTGAACAAGATGTCCGAAATGCATTGATGTTGACATTGATTTGTTGATAGGTCAGGCACGAACAAAACAACAGTAATGTAATACAGTGTAATGTACCTGGTAAAAACGGTGTGTCTAAAATGACCATTTTTCAGTCCTGGCTTCCACTGATTTAATCAAGCCCTTTCCCATAATCCGGAAGTCCTCCAGTATTGCTTCGACATTGGGAACTGTACTTGCCTCCTCCCCAGCCACCTGTACACTCCGAGCAGACAGCTGCGACGTCTGAAGAAGAAAAACATCAGTTCAGAATGGTGGATGCTGATGTTGGAGTAAAAAGAGGATGGCAAAGGTGAGGGAGACACATGGTGCAACAAAGCAAGCTGTTGGCAGTCAAAAAGGCTTGTTTACATATTGATGCTTTCAGATAGAGGAAATGACTCACCTTAAAGGGCAATGGTAAGAAGGCCTTTGGCTTCCATAAAACTGCGATCACTGTTCCACCATGAGGGTCAGAGAAGAAGAGGGCCAGGTCTCCGAAGGCCTCCTGAAAATCAGTTTGGTAAGAAGATGCAGTAGAAGTCCAGGACACTAGATAACAGACTCCATTTCGTTGCCAAACTGTCCTCCACAAGCTGTTAGATTGAACAAGCTCGGTTTGATGAGCCTGGTCTAGTCATCGGCTCTTAGTCTGTCTGCTTTGACTTTTCATTAATGTTCATGTGTAGACTTGTTCATACTGTGCACAACATTAGACATGTATTGACTGCTTATCGTAGCCCACATCGCACTAATAAGGGAAGGAGTAATAAAGGAGACAGAGAGAAAGGCCCTATGGCCAGACTGCCAAAAAACGCAAGACCTTGTCTGAGAAATGTTTTTAAAGGGGCTGTATACAACATTCAGAGCATTGATATAGCAGCAAAAATCAACAACAACAATTTGCCATGTAAAAATAAAGTGGAATAATGGTGGCGTAAGTCTTTGTTGTGGTAGACAGTCTGCCAGGGGTGGTTAGTAACAGATAACAAGCAATGCACATGATTAAAAAAGTAGTTTTTCAGGAACCTGTTTCTTTTTTTTTTTAAACTATACTATACTACTACTATTCTATTCCTTACACGAGGATACTTTTGAGCCAGTAATCCACTTTTTACTTCACTACATTTGCCATTTATATCTTTCACCTCTGGCTACAGTTTTTTAAACGAAAATCTAAAAAGGACAAGAGTTATGTGATGAAGAGCTTGCTGTGCTTCCTGAAAAACAGTGTGATCTCTGCTTGTAATCAACTCTTTGACTAACATATTGAAGTTAGTCGCAGAAATGGTTGAAAAATGTGAAAATGTAGTTGGTTTTCATGTGTAATGTTCATCTTTGATGTTGTTATATGGAAAAGAGATGTGGAGAGGAAAAGGTGGAAAGTAGTAGATTGTTCATATTTAAATAGTATAGTATATATTTGTTTTATTAGCCTACCTGCTCCACCTTATTGAAAAATGTTTCATCAGGTGCTGTTTTTTTTAGTTCCTCCAACCTTAACGCTATTAGCTCTGTCAGCACTGTTTCTGTTGCTAGCACTGTTTACACCATTAGCACCGTTGGCTGGTAGCGGCCAGGCTCAGCCACGTCCATGTTTTCTGATCCTGGCTCGGACTCTGAATCGCAGATATGATTTGAATGATGCATAAGCACCTTTAACCATAAGAGTTGTGAGCAAAACAGTGTATGGAGAAGGTGAGGACCAGGGTAAATAACTGCTGAACTAAAAAAGGTTAAAGAAATGTGATCATTGTTTCTAGGAAATCTACCTGTGTTGTGAACAATGCAAGTACAGCCTAGTGCCACTGGGTATTTCTCTTTGACAGTAATTAATTTTTATGGTCAGGAAGCCGCTGGAGGCCACATAGGATATTTTCTGGGGCTGATGAGCCTTGCGCCAACTTGCATGCGCAAATCCTGCTGTACAGCTTTCCTCGCATCCTGTGTCAACAAGGCGTTAGTAACACCACACCTTCCTTTTAATCTGAAGTTTATCCCTAACAGATAAGACTCACCCTGAGCTCTGCCAAGTAGAGGGCAACGGGGTTGTAGTCGACGACAGGCAGGGGCCCTCCAGACTGGGCCACACTGCCGGTCATGAGGCCCCTGCTGAAGTTAACAGTCGGAGGGTCCACTGCTTGAGCGAGTAGGGGAACCTGCTTGGGGTTCAGGTGAATCAACACATCGTAGGCATCCAGAGGAGGGCGCATGACCACCTGCAAAAACAAATGCATCAAAACGCTGAAACATTAAATCAGAATTCCTTCAGATTGTGGACCATTTATTAAGGCAAAAGTAAATAGGAGCTTTTAAGTTTGTTTTTTTTTTTTTTTTTTACTAACCCTGACATCTTGTATTTGGCTACCGTCCATTAGCTGATGTTCCAGTAACTTCAGACTCTCCGCAGCCACCATCACCACACGCTGCAGCATCTGAAGACACACGACCAAAACAGAATACCTAATGGTTAAACATGGTAGCTTTGGACATTTCTGAGCATTCCCACTGAAAATACTGTGACATATCATATAATATATAGACCACCATTGTGGTCGAACAGCTATCAGTGAGCACTGGGATTTCCATTTCCCAGTTTCTCAGAACACATACGACATGCCCAACAATTGCAGATGCAAAAAGGCAATAACAACATGGACAACATTATGTAAAGCAATATCCAGCAATTGTTGTGTTAAAAGGAGCCGCCTAATGTATTTGTTTCAACCCATCTGATCAAAGCACACCCATATGTTTTTTGCATTAGTGCAAATATAGCTGCAACACAACACAGGTAGCATGAGGACACGCGTTAGAGTTAACTTAACGTGTGTTCTGGGCTCAACTGTATACTGGCGACGCCAACTACACACACTCTGCTGTAAATTAGTTAATCATTTATTTGTCCCATGGAATTATAGAAGGTACAACTCCAGCAAAAAGGGATCGTATCAGCTCCTTAACTTGCGCTTTGCAATTTAGTCCTTTTTTGCATTTTCTTACATTCTTGGCTGCTGCTTTTATAATTCTCCACGTTTCTGGATGGTTCTGGAAATTTATGCTTTCTGGTTGTGGAATGATTTAACTGTTCACATATTCCAACCCCAAGAAGACAGTTGTATGGTTGCTTCTCCAGAATACAGCCCCTGAATGGCGTATAGCAGTGATCCACTGCAGGAAGGGGAGGTCGTCCAGTTTGTCATTTTGACAATTTAAAATTACATAAAGCTATACCAAAAATGTACTTGAAATTCCACCGTATTGTCATTATTATACTATTATGTGCTAATTTGTAGTCTTCTATCAATTTAGGATTTTATTTAAAGGTACTTAAGCCCATTTACATCAGCATGTAACCTACAGTAATGACAGGTACCATTTCCTTCAGGTAGAACTTGTACCTCTGCTACTACTACGTTGTTTTTTTTACTGCAGTTAGGCAGATGATGCAGATTATAACCCATGTTCACTCACCAGGGAAATATAAAACTTGTACTTTGATTCAAACTAACTTGAAATCTCTATCAGGTTCAGTTATAAATCATGACATGTGCAAAACCGATTAACATTTTTGAGGTTATGAAGGTATTTTGTTGATGGAAAGGATCTTGTGTGTTCTGAGAGAAACTCCAATACTCATTCTGTTAACAGTTTCATATAATCCCAATCTGCTCCCTAGTGGTCATTCTGAGGCATTGAGAACTACAACCAAGAGAGTGAATTGGGATCATTCTTTCACCTCAGCTATTTGATTTGAGAAAACTTTTCCATTTTTTCCCTTTTTTTTCTTTAAAGAAATTTCTCCTTGAAACACAGTTTTCATGGAGATTCTGACATCCATCTGTTTTTCTTATTTGGGATTTTTTTTCGTGGAAAAGAAAAGAATGTTACAAATGCTAACACATTTGTGCAAAAATAATTGGTAGATGTGTTTTTCTTTTTCTTTTCATTTCTACAGTTGTATAATATTTTAGGATTTAAATTGCAACTATAATTTCATAATAAATATTATTTTTTAATAATTACTTTACAAAGCATTATGGTTTTTTAAAACAAATAATCACTCCACTAACACTGTTATCCAACAAATAGTGACTGATCACACCATTTATAGGCCCAAACAAGCCTTTTGCTGCTCACAGGTGCTGCAGATGGTACCTTAAAGAGGACCACATAAATCTATTTGCAGCGAATGATTAAGGCAAGCCCCCTCCATGGTCAAAATCTATTCTGTGTTTGTCAATTTCTTTTTTGGCCTCAGATTTAAGATTAAACCCTTAAAAAAACTTAATGAACTATGCAGATACAGCATTCACTTGATACCCAATAGCATTCAATGCATTGTTTTTTTGTGATATTTTATATCACTTACTGATGTTACTACACATTACAGCTTGTTTAGTGTTCACTTCCTGTAGGAGTGCCTCTGTTCCAGAGCGACTGACATTTTTTTTTTAAAATGCTTGGAGTCTCGTGTTACACACCCTCTTCAGACTTTCATTTGGGCATTCTTGATTTCTTTCAACTTTTCTTTTCAATTTCTATGTGTGCAGATGGCTCTGCAGTCTCGTGTCTTTTTATGGCGATTGGCGGGGTGTTTACCCTGTATGCTAATTAAGATTAAATGACGGGCACTTTCAATTTACGAGGACAAGGGGATTCCTCTTATATTAAAACACAGATACGAAAAATTCTGCGGTTAAGAACACAACATGAATCTGATGTAGACTTTTCTTCGGATCTTTCTCAAGAACAAATTCAAGAAAAAACTTGTAGTGGTGAATTAGGCCTCATGACGTCTGTGTAAGGACGTCACAGAGCACAAAGTTCCTGTTCTCCCCCACTGTTATAAAGGAGGATGCTGGGAGAGGCTCACTTTTAATGTTGGGTTTGTAGGGAGAGTGAGGCCGGATAACACAGGAAGCTTATCTGGGTCAGCTACGCAGCATGGGAGGCTGGTGTGTTTATCATTTCTGTACACTACTGTGTGCCACTGGACTCCTCTACAGCTACGGTCAAGTCCAAACAGAGGAATACAAATCTAAATATTTAACTTATTTCACTACGACTGAGGACAGCAATGAAAAGCAACTGGTGAGCTACACCTGATGGTCTCCCAATACTATTGTTTATTTTTTTGATAATCTGGTGGTATTCTAATGTTAAGTAAAGTAATACATAACATTTCTTTGTTTCCAGATCAATGATTTACATGGTGTTTTGGAAAGACTTCAGAACAATCATATTCCATCTCTAAGAAAAAGGCAAGGATATCTGCCTGTGGTATGTAAACCAACATCTCAGCCCATCTTTAATTATTTCAATTCCTAAAATCAGTCAGGTCAATCTGTTAAGAGCAATATGTTTGTTATCTTTTCATCTTGATTTAATTTGGTGTCATATCTTTGCAGTGTGATCCAGGAGACCAGTGTGCACTAAGGAAAGGCTCCAGGATCGGGAAACTATGTGACTGCTTTCTGCCGCGAACATGCAACTCCTTTCTGCACCGCTGTTTGTGATTCTCTCTGTGTTAAAAAAGACTTATAAGCTTGTGATCCATTTGATTTCCCAGTTCCCAAGTATTCAAATTTGTGTTTTTTCCCCTGTTACTGACCATTTGTAATATTTAATAATTCTTCAATTCAGCATTGAGAGCTGATCTATTAAATGTGTTGTTGTGTGAGTTGTGTACTTGTGTTTGTGTCCACTGACCTGTACACTAGGTGCTCGCTTAGTCCACATAGATTGTTTTCTGTCCTTAGGCGTAGCTATAAACATGACGGGCAGAGACTCCCTGGAGGCCATGAAGTCATTCTTGATCTCTGTGTAGTCGGCAGCTGCACGTGACACAGAAATGAACAATTAAACTTGGTGTTGAAACAGCGACCAATACGAGCGGGTTCTTAAAGCATGTCCGGTTTGTATATAGAACGAGGCTGGGGGGGGGATTTGTTTGTGTGTGACAGACGGAAAAGGTGTGTGTGTGCTTGCCTGCAAGCTGGTTGTTGAGGTTAACTACCAGCGGGTTGTTCCTCCAGTCAAAGGAAGAAAGCAGATGAAGGAAACGAAGGAAGCCAGCCTGTGGAGAACTGAGGAAGACACAAAGTCATTCACATGACCTACTGAACGAAAAAAAGGAAGTAACAAAAAATAATTCCACAAATGAAACTGATGAGGAGGACAGATTATTAAAATATCGAAGCGGTAGTTACCCGGGAGGAGTAAAGGGTGCAGGCTGCAGGAAAAGCGACGCCACCAGCAGGTCTGCTGTGTCCTCTGTGATGTCTTCACTGAAGAGCTGAGCCCCAAGCCAGCGTTTGGCTAGGCGACACACTGCCCCAAAACATGGGTGCTGCTGCTGGAGCCTGCCAACAACAGGATGAGATGTATAAGATGGAGCCAATATGAGGAAATGGTGCATGCAGGGTAAACCAAATAATGAAGAATCGGGAAAGAAACAAAAATATGGGGACAGAAAGGAGGTAAACTAGGACAAGGTTAAAGAAAGTGAAAACATATAAGCAAAAATAACTGCTTTATTGTTTACAACAGCAACATGCAGGGTTGAAAAGACTGGGGGAACCAGAAGGAGCCCTACATCCCTAATTCCTGACCCTACCTTTTGTTATTGTTTTAATTTTACCCGTGCAATGTGCTGGTGAGTAGAGGCTTGTGAACGGTGGCCATCTCCAGAGCCTGAGCCTCCTCGTTGTCTCTTACGACCAGCAGACCCTCTGCATTAACACTCTCCCTCAGCACCTGAGGCTCACGATGGTATGCCACCTGGATGCGGAACAGCAAACCATCCTGGATGCATAAAAAAAGGGGGTAAAAAGCATAAATGAACAGAATACTGTGATTAAAGTAAAACACTGTGCCAAACTTGCTGGGACATACCACAAACTTATAATTAGATTCCACAGAAACCACATTCCAGTTTACAGACAAGTGTGGGACCTGTACAAACTCAAAAAAATACCTTCCAGACATCTAGGTGTGTGGGGCACGGCCTGCACGTATAATTATGGTGCTTCTTCAGTAACTCTCCCAGGCGGATGTGGAAGGCAGTTCGGATGTGGCGGATGGCGAGGCGGTCATGAGGCCATTTTCCGCTCCCCTCCATGTGACAGATCACTGTAAGATCAAGGTTACCAATTTGTTCGTTAAGAGTACGAACTGCTAAATGTCTGTGACTAACCAGGTACATTACAGAAACCAAGGAAGTTATGTTTCAGTCAAAAACATTTTCTCCTGCAGACGGTAAAGAAATTAAGTTTAGATGTAGTTTGCGACATATTTAACAAGAGTTAACAGCTTCTAAAGTAGCTGCTGGTGGATGAAACGCTGACCTGTGATAGGGGTGATATAAGCAGGGCAGGGTTTGTCCTGCTTTGGTACCAATGATCTTGAAGTCTTTTCTCTGTCAAAGAAGGAAAAGTCCAGCTTCAGTGGCGAAGGGGGAAAGACCTGCAAGACACAGATTACATGTTAGAAGTGTCATAAAGTCAAATTCACAATTTACAATAACCTCAGCTATTAACAACTTTGCAAAACTTCTCTGAACTTGAGTTGTATTTGCTGTGGTGTTTAAAATAATGCAAATTACTGACATATTATGACCACTACTTACCACTGCACTAACAAGAGCAGTTCCCTGTTAAGATCTAGATGTTTTACCTGTGTGTATCTGAGCGCAGGGTGGGCTCCTTGCACTGCTGTGATTGACAGAGGCAGACCCTCCAGCCTCCAAAGTTTTCTACTCAAGTCATCGTAGGACTGAACCACCAGTAAGCTCTCCTCCTCTCCAGTACTAGACAACTGAAGAGCAAAATACATGTCAAACAAATGCTGTACATACCATGGATGTATTATAGGTACATACACATAACCATATTTATTTAGTGATGAATCAGTAACACTGACTACCACCTCTGTCGGCCTGCATCATTTTTTTGATTGAACAGCAACCAATAATATAAACATTACAACATCTCAGGAAATAAACAACATAATAGAAAAGCATTGCACAGTTAACACAAGATATACTCCAACAGGAACACAAAAAAGCACAAGTTTAATAAAAAAAGCAACAACTTTACAATGTTAAATCAAAAGAGAGCAGGATTTTCATACAATATCCATCACATAAAACATAAAAAAGACGCTATTTTATTTGTTTTCAATGAATCTCATCGACTTTATTTTGATTTTTCTAAGATTTTTTGTTTAAAAAAGAAATTAAAAAATTCAATCTTAACGATTTGACATTTACCTCACTTCCCGTTTTAATGACGTCATCCACCATCGCCCCCACATATCGCATACAGGATTCGGGGATATCTGCATGCCTGATGGACAATAAATGCATTATTTTCTGTTTAAGAAAGAAGCATCAGCAGACTGATACCTACACCCACATCACTGTCGTATTCTGTAAGGGCATATGCACAAATGACGCGGCTCGCAAATCGGCTTTTTATGACCCATTTTAGCGATGGCACTTGACGCTAACCGCTAACATTAGCTAGCTCGCTAACGTAAATAACATTTCCAGACGCTAGTTAGCTCCACGAAACAAAATGAAGCGCACGGGGAGGAGACGAAGCTCTGTGTGGGACTGCTTTGAACAAGTGGGGAACTTCGTCCGCTGCATGAAATGTGACGCTACGTTGAAGTACTGCGGCGGAGCCACCAGCTCCATGATGAACCACATGAGCAGGCACCATCCGTCCACTGCGCCCATAGACGAGGATGAGAAACCGGTGATTTGCACCGTTCAGTGCATGGAGGAGGAGAGCGCCGCTAATTCAGACGTCATGCAGGTTGCCATCATGCCACCTAATTTAAATATGACTGCCAACCCCCCTGAGCGGGACTATGGAGAGAGGAAGCGCCTGAAGCGGAGCTCTGTGTGGGACATTTTCATCAAAGTGGACGACGAGGTGCACTGCACGATGTGCGACACAAAGCTGAAATACAGGAGCAGCACCACCAGCATGATGTACCACATCAAAAACAAGCACCCGGACACCATGCCCAATGATGGGGTGTCGCTGGCAACACATGCAGAGGTGACTGAGCTCATCTCCAGGATGATAGAGAAGGACATGCTTCCCATCAGCGTGGTGACTGGTGATGGTTTTCGTGAGCTGCTTACACACACTGTGCATAATTATAAAATGCCATCTCCTGGTGATATAGCACGCCTTGTTGAGGGCCATTTTCATGAGAAGGTGGAGGAGCTTGTGCTGCAGCTGAGCAGAGTGGAGAAAGTGGCTCTCACTGCTGACTTCTGGACAGCCCTCCCATACCAGAGGTACATCACAGTTTTCTGCTCATTCATAACAGAGGACTGGCAGGGGAGGTCAGCTGTGCTGCAGACACACAAGCTATCATCAGACGGCCACCTTACTACTGACAGTGTCACAGAGCGGCTTCTCAGCACTGTGCAGTCCTGGGGTATTGCTGGGAAAGTGACGGCATGTGTTCATAACAACACACAGAACATCCTGTCGACACATGCGTGTGCCCGTGTCACCTGGGACTATGCAACTTGCTTTGCCACCACATTGCAGCTAGCAGTGAGTGATGGGCTGAGTGAGGATCTAGTCCGCATCATCGTCGCTGCAGGGAAACTAGTTAAGCACTTCAATCACAACTTGCTGGCAAGTGAGGCCTTGGAGCAGAAGCAAGTTCAGATGTGCCTGCCACAGCACAAGCTCATCCAGTCGAGCAAAGCTAGATGGGACACAATCTGTGATATGTTTGAACGGTTACTTGAACAGCGGTGGGCAATTAAAGCGGTGCTCTCTGATCGCACAATCACCAACAGACAGGAGGCCCAGATCCTTGAGATCGAAGACGATTGCTGGCAAATCATTGAGAATTTCACACCTGTGCTGGCAACGCTGAAATGGGCAACGACGGTCATATCTGCGGAAACTGAAGTGTCCATTTCAAACATCTACCCAATCACGTTCAGCCTCATTCAGACCCACCTTGTGCCAAAGGAGAATGACGTTGAGCAAGTCTCTGAGTTCAAGCTGAAAGTTCAGAAATCACTTAGAAATCACATGGAGGTAGGCAAAAAGTAATCAATTTGCGCTTTCATGCAAATATATTTGTTACCTGCTGATGCTGATTGAGTTAAATAATCTGCATTCCCTTATCATGATTCTTTAAAAATGTATTTTCACTGTTCGCAGGTTGACTCTAATGATCTCGCCTCCAAACCAGCTCTTATTGCCTCGATGCTGGACCCTCGACACAAACACCTCAGCTTCCTGACCCCAACAGGGAGGCTGGCCGCAAAGGTTAAACTGCATGAACTGGTTTCAAAATTAGATGTGATCACAACTACTGTGGGCGCAAAGGATGAACAGCAGGAGATCCTGGTCACACCTGACATCAGCCAGGTGACTATGCCCTCACAACTGAGAAGCGACACCAAAAACACTATGATGCTGCTTCTAGGTGACAACTACAGCTCATCCTATGCCACGGACTCGGAAGCTCAGGTAGATTACTACTTGAGAGACATTGCTCCCTCACTGGACATAAACCCGCTTGACTGGTGGAGGGTAAATGGACCGAGATTTCCCAAACTGGCCACTCTGGCGAGACACTATTTATGTATACCTGGAGTATCACTACCGTCTTTATTGTCCGAGGCTGGACAAACTTTTGCAACGATGCGTACAAGACTGAACCCAGAGCATGTCGACATGATGATCTTCGTTAACAGAAATGCGTAACTTGCATGACCAAACATGATGGAGAAGTGCACTGATTTCCTATACCAATTATAAGGTTACTGTAAGGTGCTAGGGGGCAAGTTAGGTATAGACATTACAGGAGAGAAGATGGGGAAGATGGCAGGTACTCTTAACTGTTGGTATGTTGTAAATGCTGGTGCGAATAAGGCTACAAAATTCTTTTTTTTTTTTCTGTCAATGAAAACTTTTCCCTCAACAGTGACTGTGAGCTGCAGTCAAATACCTAACTATAACTTACCTATAAATTAAGTTCCCATCATTAAAACACAGTGATTTGTCTCATCACCTCTCTGGATGTGACCCTCCTGGCTTTAAAAAGGGGACACTTAGCCAATGGGGACATTAAGTCAGAAATATCTGAGTAAATGTCACTGCAAATCCTTCTCATTCTGCATCAAACATCAGACATACCCAACCATCTAATAGGCTGCTAACAGTTTAACCTTTACCTTAACACAGGTATTTCATCTACAAATCAGAGTTAAACTCACCAGTAAAATTTGAAACACTGAAGAAGTAATATCACTAGTCTGTTCTTTTGTTAGCATGACAGTATATTGGATATTTGTATTATCAACACAGCAAGAAATTTGCTGACCAAACTAATTAACTGTATTATTGTGATTGTCTGTTGTGTCTGTTAATGTGCTACGCAAAGATAAAATACATACAGCTGTAGCAGGTGTGCAATGATCTGTCTGGGGACCAGTCGTTTTTGGCACATGCTCTCTCCCTCCCACAGCACAGCCTCGGTGATGGCGCCGTCCTGGAAGCGACGCAGCTCGGAGCGAGAACCCCACAACTGACGAAACTCAGCTGTCTGGCAGAAGAACACTGCTGTGGTTAATATTGAATTGTAACGCAAGCATGGTAACATATACGATAAAAAAAAGTCTACAAAACAAACAGTTTAATAAAACAAGCATAAATTCTAAATTGTCATGCAACATGTTTGTGGCTTTGGCATGCAAGACAAAAAGCCTTTTAAAAGGTGCAAAAATAAAACACTACACACACGAGCAGAAAGGAGAGACAGGTGAGGTTACCTTGGGGCTGTCTGCAGGGGGGCCTCTTTCCAAGACAGACGCTGCAAGCTCCGGCCGTAGGAGCAAACCGAAGGAGAGAGGAGGTTGAGCTTTGTGTTTTGGGGCCTCGCTCTCTACAGACCACTGTGATGAAACAAACATGATTTAAAGGGATTTAAAGATTGCACATCAGTTTAGATGTGTGTTTATTTTTGACTCACTCCTTTGTAAGACACTTTTGAACTGTGCTGATTCAGAAACATGTACATCAGTAGTAGTATTAGTGCTGATTCAACCTGGGTTTAGACTTATTGTAAAGTTAGGCACAAAGTCAGTGTGTACCTTCTGCCAAAGACAGATCTTAAGCCAGATCGAACCAAATATGCCTCACCTCAGGGTCAGGAGAAAGGGAGTGGGTGAGGAGGTGGATCCTTTGGCCCAATCCTCGTTGAAGCAGCGTCAGAATAAAAGGGAGCGCAGTGTGGACGTAATTTCCACTGTGGTCCATCAGCTCACTGAGGAGATTCAGTTTCTTACAACTGGACTGAAGCTTCACCAGCTCACATAACCTGTGTTTAAAATGAAAAACAGAAGAGCTTATAGGAAGAAAAACGGGAAGACAACGTAAAAGAATTCTGCTCTGAAATGAAAACCAACTCTTTTGATGTAAAGTGAGGTGCAGGATGTCCGGACCAGCACCCTATTTACTGCCCGACCTTTAGGACTCTGACAATGACTTTGTATGAGAGGGTGTCTAAACTGTCTTTAGCCAGAACTTGTAAAGCAGAAGTTAACACATGCCTTAGACAAATGATATGTGCTGCAGAGGAGACGCAATACAAAGCTGCATATGAAGTACATAAAAGAGGGACTGGATGGAAATAGTTTGCACTGCATTAGCTGATAAATTGAACCATACTGGAATACGTGGTCGCTTGTCCTTATCATGGGTTTGGGGGTCATGAGGAGGCTGTGGAACCCATCCATCGTGGGGTCGTCCCAGAACTGCATCGACACAGATGCCTCGTGCTGCAGCTGAGAACCAATTAAAAAATTGTCAAAAATCTATTGCTTAATCTCACCAGTGTAAAAACGATCTAGTTTGAACACACATTTTGTTTTTGCAAAACCTACCTGTTTGTAGGTACAAGCAGTCATGTCAGCACACATGTTGAGATGTCCTGAAGGGTCGACAAATACCACTTGAAAAGCATCGTGGAACTCCGCAAGAGATGGCTGCAGGGTAAAGATCGAAAATAAAGTTGATTACAATTCTAATAACACAAAATGTGTGTGAATAAACTACGTGTACAGGTTTAGATGACTCACAGCTGTAGAGTCAGGCTCTTTGGCGAGGCTTATCCCATTCACTGTCAGGTCTGTAGATGCTGAGTGTGCAAGTTGCAAGATACTTAGAACAGAGATATGTACGACTACCTTATATCACATTGTGTTTCATGTTACCATTTATTCAAATCTGCTCTGATGGATTTTAAATGTTCTTACCAAGGAAGTTTAAGGTGTTTCGGAGCAGCTGATAGGCTGTCATGGAGTTACTGATTCTGTGAGTGGTCAGCAGGTAAGCCAACAGCATTGAAGCCAGGAATCCATTAAAACAGCCAGTGCCCTGTAAGACATGAAAGAAACCCAGATGGTGATGTGATAAACTGTGTCAGAAGATTAATAAATACAAAGATAGAAGTACAACAATTAAGAGAGCCATCTCAAGCCTCCTACCTGGTCGAGCTCTCTTTGACGAAGCCAGACTTTGAGCAGAGCCACCCCATCAGCAAAAGCCGAGCACTGGGAGCTGACAGCGGAGAGGAACTGGAGGTGAGCCCTAGGCAGTAAATCCCCCAGAACAGAGCTGTTGTAATGCGGAGTGGGAGGCTCACTGCTCTCTGCAACAAACAGACAAGAAAATAAATTGGTCTTGATTAAAGTGATGTTTCAATTGTACTGCGACTGAGAAACAATATGATCCCAAATATACATATTGATAGGATAACTGTGATGCACAATATTTGTAGAACCAGCCCTATAAATGAACAATCCTACCAGACTGGGAGGTCTGCAATCCGGTGTACCACTCTGTGCGGATATTATTCCTCTGTGGATGGAATCGGCTGGGCTTGAAGAATCCAGGAGGTGGACAGGCATGAACACGTATGGTGAAGTTGCAGGATTCTTTACCTGAAAGATGAGACGCAACAAATCACATATAACCCAAAACTAAAGCTAAGTTTTAAATATTATGGTGAAAATACATGTGTTCTGGAAGTACTGAGCATGCGACATACTGCAGATGTTTTGATGTAGTTAAAAGCATTCCCCTATGGCTTTAATTCATCAGGAATTTTCAGGTTTTTTGGGGGGATTTTTCATTCACCAAAGGCATGCAGAAAAACTTTTTTCCCTCCACAGCAAGTGTTGACTAATTGACATAGAAATAATCGTTTAGGGGGTAAAGTGTTCCTTTGAAAGTTCAATACCTGGAGGGGTCAGCAGCAGAACAGGTCGGAGTCTGTTGCCATGGAGACAGGAATAACGCATGGGTCCAATGTCAGAGCAGGATGCGAGATGTTGGGCCAGGCCAGCCAGGTAGAGAGCCCTTTTCCTCGGGTATCTCTGGTTCACGACGTCCTTTGGGTGGAGGACATTCTAACAAAGCAGGGATCAGCAGCCAGAAGTTACCAGTATTTCTTAGAATCGAATGACTATTGTGTTGTCATACTGCGTTCAGTACATGACTAAGCATATTGCTCTCAATGCTGCAATTAATGTATTGACATTAAAAAGAGGAGAGTGAGTTACAGCTGGAATTGTGACAGCCAGGTCCACCATGATGCGTGGTTTGGTGCAGGTGCCCAGGGGGTAGCTGCCAACCAGATCCACAGAAGCAGGAGGTGCCATGTGGAACTTGCCCTTTGTTGTTTTGGGTACCAGGAGGAAAGGGACTTTAACTGTACCAGACAGCCATGACAGGTCACTTGCCTGAACACAGAGAGAGATTGAGTAAAAAAAATATGGTTATAGGTTTATGTGTGTGAATTTTGAGCCTAATGAATGGAATTGAGTCTCTACGCCCAATCAAGAAGTGTGTCCTACTAAGGAAGTCTTGTTCGGATCGGAAGGATCAGTATTGAGCCTGATCAACAATTTTTTTTAATAGATCAGGACTGGTTATTTTGAGCATGAGCCCCTATTTCCTACAATTACAGTAGTACATACGTCGGCCTCTGGTGACTCAGGTACACTCTGGAGCAGCTTGGTGACTGTCTGAATGAAGGAATCGATTTGCCGTTTCCTCCGCTCACTCAGGACAACCTCTTTCAGCAGCTCCTCCATCTGTTATTGGTGATAAATTATGGACATTTATTCGGAGTGTGCAAAAGGTTGTGTGGTTATTGTTTACATTAGACAACAAGAGGTCTCACCTGCATTTTGAGCAGGCTGCAGTGAAACAGGCTTTCCGCTTCTTTCAG
This sequence comes from Plectropomus leopardus, assembly GCF_008729295.1. Lineage (NCBI taxonomy): Eukaryota > Metazoa > Chordata > Actinopteri > Perciformes > Serranidae > Plectropomus > Plectropomus leopardus. The sequence goes on from NC_056467.1 coordinate 37,163,073, forward strand.
CTGGTTGAGCTCCTCTGCTGTAGGAGGTCTGTAAAGATCACTTCTGGACAGCTTCACTGGATGATAGACCACCTCCTCCCCTCCAGCCTCCTCAGGTTTGCTCCTTTTGGCTTTAACAGGAGCATCATTTTCCTCCTGCTCGTGGCTCTCTGAGAGAATCATCTGTGAAATAACAACACGTGTATTGGCAGCAATGTTTAGAAGCTCAGTTTGATTCAACTTTTTGTTGTTTTTTTTCCCCTCCAAATTATGTTCATCAGCTTTGTTGTTCATTTTGAACAAACAGAACAAACAACAAACCCCATCCCTTCGGTCCCATATAACAAATATTTCTTGGTATGAGGATAAACTTAGACTAACATGTTATCAAATATAATTAAGCAAATAGTTATGGGTAAACGTAAAAAATAAATTAAAAAAAAGTAAATAATTATAATGAATAAACATTAATAATACATTAATTTAAATAAATAATAACAAGATAACATAAAGATATATAAATAACTACTTGTACATCAGTGCCTACATACATACCATAATACATTAAAACCAAAAATCACACAAACATAATTCCTTGACTAATTAAAAATAAGGAAAGTGCAAAACAGTTATAATCCTGTTCTCTCTTCCTACTAGTAGCCATTTTTCTCCAGCTGTGTAAATTACAAGCTTCCTTTTGGGTGATGGTGGTTGAACCCATTTGTCTAAAAGCAGGCATATACACACGGCCATTCAGAAAATGTAAGAAAGGTGTCCGCATTTCATAAAAACCATCAGTTTTGCCTGTTACTATACAAGTCGTATTTTTCTAATGCCAGGCTGCAAGACATCAGGTTTGTGACGGCCTTTCCACCTTAACGCAATTACACGTTAGGATTGTAGCAGGCAAAATTGACTGATTTACTAAAAGATCTGTAGAATATATGTGTAAGAAAGACACTTTGACTTCGACCCTGTCATTCATTTCCACTGAGAAATCAGAATAATCAGGATATAATTTAAAAACTGAGCTAACTAAATAGCATTGTGTTATCGTGCCGTTAAATCTGGCGTTTGTCCAACGTTGGATAATAAGTATTACTGACCGTAGCCCAGCTGTTACACATTTAATTTATCTTAATCAGACACTGCACAAGAAGCAAAGTTGTAGTTGCCAAATTGTAGGCGAAGCATGCATGCAACAACGTTGAACCACATTACTGTCCCGTGTGTTAACGAAGCGGTAGCCTCCAATCAGCTAAAAACACGATAAATATCGTCAGTCTTACCTCTGTGGGGTCCTCAGACACCGTCTGCTTCTTCTTCATGTCTGATCTACCTTCCGCGTGATTGTAATCCCGATATTTTGAAAGTTTTAATCAACACTGCTTTCCCATTATTGCGCTTTCACATGTGCAAAGGGTCAGTTAAACTTGCTACCGACAAAACTTTTCCCGATTGGTGTAGAAGCGGCGGAGATGAATGGTGATTGGCTCGCTGCACGTCGAGCGTCCAGCCAGTTTTCAGCATGTTAGGTTGCATGAGCACGCTCCCGTGCGATTGCTGTTGGAGAGCCACTGCAGCGTCAGGGAAAAGGCTCTTACATTTTAATGCATTTAGTGGTTAAAAAAGAAAACTCATGCAGTGACTACACTTTAATATAGTCTGTGTGTATTATACACAGTGGTTCTTCTGCTATTTACATAAATTACACATTAAATAGGCCTTTACAAACTGTAATCACTGCTTGAAATGTTATTTTGCTGCATTACAATTGTTTTTACACTGCGTCCCACATAAACTATACGTGAATAAATGTCAGATTTAGATCTCTGTCATGTGACAATGTGACACTTTTATTTTGAAGGGTAAAATGGTCTGTTGCCTAAAAAAATGCAGTTAAACCACAAAACTTGAGTGAAAAACGCGAGCATCTATATCCCATATTGATTGACTTTGACCACAACACTGGATACCAGCTCAACAAAAGTCAGGTCATAACTATGCCACTTTACTTTTATCTACTTGCACAATTCTGACAACCCCTGACCCTGTCAGTGCTCCTTGCTGTTTTGTACTTCCCTCTTTGCAGGTGTCTTGCAGGAAGAGATGGTCATCAGCTTGATCAGTTCCACCTGGGCAAGCTGGGCTTAAGTTATTAAGACTGGCCCCTCATTCTGTCTCTCTCTCTGCATCACCATATACCATTTTGGTTTGGTTGCCTTATTTGTTTTGCATTTATAAAACCATACATACATTGCACATTACAAACACCACTGATATACAGACTGCAGATTCATTTACCATCCCTTTGTTGCTAAGTTTCAAACAAAAATATTGTCTAAATTGTTGTAATCTTGTGTGATCTCCTTCTTCGTCCAGCTCACTGAGCCTGGGCTGTGACACAGTATAGTGTGACCTTTTATTAAAAGTCACAGCTGTTTACTTCCTGTCAACGCTACAGTAACATTACCTTCCCCTCCAACGTTAGCGATATAGGTGCATTTTCACTTTTATGTTAGTAAATGCTACTTTACTTTCCCCAGTTAGCTCTGCGCACACTGTAATAACCTTTCATATTTGAATATTCTGTTACTGATCATTTTGATCATCACCTCAATCACAGGGAGCTGCTCCAGCTGCAACTGGCACATTCTGCAGCACACAGCATAATTCCATACACCAATTCAATTTCAGTAACCACTATTATTGGGATATATCATTTGCCTTTTCTTGTATTTTTGTCTCATGCTATTTTGGTGTGTCTGATAATTGGATACATTACAATTTTGTCAATTTTTTGTCTATACCACAAAAAGCACGATATAAACAGAAAGCACGGGGATCTGAAAGTGTTTTAATAGATTATGAGGCCCCATCTTGTAAAATGGCCATGTGTTAACATATAGCTCATTCTGCTCTAAATACAACCACAGACATGTGCGGTCCTTAAATTGTACAAACTCTTCTAGCTCTTGGATTGAAAGAATGGGGTGACCTGAGGTGGTGGACCTGCAGTAACTTGATCCACGGAGAACAGCGGCACAGCTGCATCACTTTGTATCTGCTTCAGATTGATAGATTTTGTTAGAGGGTTACATTTCAGAGGGCTCATTTCAACTGCCTGGGGATCCAGGAGAGACACACCCTTGGCCAACTCCATCGTGTCCAGCCTCAGAGGCCCAGAGGACACAATCCTTTCCTTGCTATGTCTAGGAGAAGACAATTTCTTCAGCCAGACATCTGCCTCATTTCTCCCCTGAAACTTTACCGGCTGATCTTTGGAGCTGGTTAGTTGCTTCAGTGAGGTTACTGTCCACTCAGCTTGCTGCTTGTTAAATTTATCTAGTTTGGAAAGTCCACTTGGTTTCTTGGAGTTGGGTTTTGCGTAGTTGTTATCCACAATGTCGTACTGAGGAAAGATGCAGTGTCGAGGCAGGCAGGAGTGATCAAGCTTTGGTAAGCCTTGGTAGTTCTCACGCTGATATGATGATCCTGCTTTATGGTTATAAACAGAATGTGTCCGATCTTTACCTTCCACCTCATTATTTTTTTCTTCTGAACAGGGCTGGGGAGGCAGTAATTTGCTTGGAACAGGCTTGAAATGTACATTAACGCGGCGCTTTTTCTTTAGATCAGTTTTTGGTAGTCGGGGAGGACTAGGAACTTGAAAGCACTGGTAACTGACAGGCCTCCTGGGACTTGTTCCCTTTTCAGATTGCTTTGGAGAGCTGTTTCTTTGGGCTATAACATGACATTGCTGGTTGACTTGTGGCTCTGTTTTCACTGGAACATCAGCCCCCTGCTGGGTAGAAATAGAATTTAGATTTAGCTGAGCTGTAGAAATGGATACAGATAATCTCTGGGTTGAAATTTGAAGAGAGTACTGTAGTGCGTACCTGTCTTGAGATGGAGTGAGGTCGAGGGGGAGCATTTACAACAGGTACACATCCTTGAACCCAGGGGTCAGAAATTGCTGGCAGAGGCTCAGAGTCTTCTGTTTTAGATATTTCATCTGTTGCTTCTCCTTCATCTGGGCACAAGATTTGCTGTTCTATAGTCTGTGTGAGGTAGCTCTTGGCCCAGGATGCAGAGAAAGGTGCTATCTTAAGGACAAACACAATCAACATGATGGATGTTATATGTACAAACACTATGTGTGGTTAAAATTGGTTACAGGAAGAAAAATAGATGCACTGGTCTCTCCATGAGTGTCAATCAGTAACATTATGTTCAAATTTCAGTGAAATCAAAACAGAAAGCTTATGTGCCTTTTTAGTTTTACCTGTCTTTCAATGTACACTTTAAAACAGCCCTCCATGACCATGCTCAGCAGGTCCTCCATGATCTCCCCCACTGCCTCATCTGCATCCTCTTGGATCAACATGTCCCTCCACTGGGCTTGAGTTAAGCGACCAGGTACAATATCTTCCACTTCCAGGTCCTGTGTTGGAGGTGTAGTCACTTGGACAGACGACGCACGTCTTTGCTTGGTTGCAGAGCGGGGCATCTTGGTTTAGAGGCAGATGTGAAGCTTGATAGAAAAAACAAAACATTTTGATTGTAAGATTATATATTATGATATATGATATATAAAATGAGAGAAAAATGTCCAGAAAACTATATTTAAAATAGACATTATAATAATAATGCATTTATATTTTATGTAGTCTTTTAATTGCGTATTTAAAATTATGATACAGAAAGAAAAGGGGCTACAGCTATTTTTCTCAGGTTTCAAAGGTTTGACTTAGTAATTTTAGTGCAGTGTATGCATAACATTTTCCACTTGACGTAACGTTAGGTTACTTATTTTTGTGAGATGTAAAATCCCAACCTTCCAGTTCATATCATCATTAAACAGCATTTTAATAAAATGTCATGTTAGACATGTCGACCATATTCATAGGATATTGTTTATTTTATTTTAATTAAAACGAGTCTTATAGTCTATTAACAAGCGAGCTAAAGTTAATTTTGTCAGTTAGTTAACGTTTGATAGATACACATTACTTGGTGTAACTGTGTATACATGTATATATCATTTCACTTTAGATAAGTTCATTGTAGGTAAACGGTTAACATTCGACAGCAACACTACCGTGTACAGGCTGCTTCTTAACAATAATCAATTATATAAGATATTTAACTGTTTACAACCTTACCACACACTCCTCTTTGTGCCCTTTTTTGTGTAGTCTATGGTTGCTCAGCAACCGAGGGCGCAATGATGACGTATTACGTAGAGGCGGCGTTGTCTCTATGGCTGCGGACGACGCGGAGGTAATCCTGTTGCTAACAAGAGCTAGAAAATGCTTATTTAACATTGACTTTATAAGTAATGATCGATTGTGACAGCGTCACTGGCTGCAGGACCTATCGTTGTGTAATCTGAAGCAATATTTCATGCGATTTGTCACAGAAAAGTAACGTCGGGCTCTTTTATTTACGCTGCAATTGGCTTCTCGCTAACATACCTGGGTTAGCTTGCTGCTAATGCTAAGCACCTAGCGTTGCCAATTGCTGTCAAATGATGGACGCCCATGCGATTTCTTAATGAAGTTGCCAGTCCTATTTATCCAGACTGTAATTGCTGTTAGTGATATCTTCTTCTTTTATATTGTTACCAGATAGCCCACCGTCGTTTAAACAAACTGCGCTGCAAACAGAAGACAGCTCGATGTATCACAAAGAGAAGAGCATCCAGATCAAAAACAGCGCCTCGGCGCTGTACAACAACCTCGGCGTGCTACGCATCGCCCCCCGGCGCCTCACCTACTTCACAGTGGTCCATGCTAACGTGGTCAACATGGTCAGCGCGTCCTGGGACGGTCTCAACTATTCCCACCGTCAGCTGCAGTCCAAGGAGCCCAATGTCGTCACAAGCACATCGTTAATCATGCAGGTCAGGCCACAGAGCGACTTGAGCGCCTTGTTCTTGACATCTCCCTTTGCTGTTGTACACAGTGAGCAGCAGGTGGGACAGTGAGTCAGTGTGGTTTTTGAGGAACTTATACACGTCTCAACTCCCAACATTGACTTTGATTTGAGAATGTATGTATTCAGATCAGATAAACACTGTAGGAATCGATGGTTCTACATAGCGTCCCAGTTTTAGGGGACAGAAAATACAAACGTATCAATTGTCTTTGTGCATTTAGTATCAGTGCCCTGCTGTAATATCAAAAATTTGGGGGACTATATGAATAAAAAATGCTGCAAATCCTGCTCTGTTCCCCAATATGGATGCAAACGCCCTCAAACACTTTTAATTCAATTTAATTCAGTTTAATTCAATTCAAAACTTTATTAAGGACTCAGCTCATAGAGAAATCCATAAAACAAGATAATATCAACACAGTAAAATGAAAAGGGGATATGTTGAATGCAAGCACATAGTCACTGTTTAATTTCCAGTCCGGTGCACTTGAGTGCATCTCTAAACAAAGAAAAAAAGACCACTATATGTATACTATATCATACTGCATATGCTTTTGGCTATGACATAAAAATAAACGAAATCCTGTGTTTTCTTGTAACAGGCTGCATTTTGTCCTCTGCCTTCTCGTGATCTGCTGGTGGTGACCTCACAGAAAGGCATCCAGGTGAGTTTTTGTGTGTTTCTGCTCTTCTCTGCTGTCATTGGGAGTCACTACATTTGGGTGAGGCACTGCTACTTGTGAACTTATAGTCGGTGGCGTTTTATATTTGTGTCATGTTTTTTATATATGACCCCAAACAAATGTATTAATGTGTGTTTTTGCAGCCTTTTACTTTCATATAAATCCATTGTTTTAGATGTATGAATCTGATGGCTCCATCATGGTGTACTGGCATGCACTGGATACTCCGGAAACAGCCACAGGTAAACTTACATATAAACTATAGATTTTCTATACCTATATTTGCCTCTGTGCACACTATTTTTTCTCGCTCTTAACAACGCTTTAATTATTGTAACTGCATGTTTCTTTGTTTTATTTTAATGCACTTTGTGAAGCTGCGGTATGAAGTGTGAATTGAAGGGGCGATGAGAATCATGGGCTATTGTTTGTCCGAGGAGTATGATTGTTCTGTGGTTCAAGTCTGAGAGGTTAGGTGTAGGGGAGTGGATGATTTTGGAGGCAGTGTGTGTAATCCAGTGACAGACTGTGCTGCTGCAACAGAGCATGCGCCATAAATGTTTATTATTATTATTATTAGTAGTAATAGTTATAATTAGTAGTAGTAGTAGTAGTAGTAGTAGTAGTAGTAGTATCAGTAGTTATAGTAGTAGTAGTAGTAGTAGTATCATTATTATCATAGGCACTAAAAGATTGACCTGTTAAGTTATTTGCATGAAAACCATAAAGATAGAGATTATATGATGCAATACAATAACATATAATTTGGTGAAATATGATACAATAGAATATGACACAAGTATACTTTGCTGTTCCTGGAAATGTTTCAGTGTAGTTTAATCCATCCTCATAATGCAAACATAATTAAGAACATCAGTAGGAGGACTTGATTATTATAATGAAATGAACAATTTTCAATGAATGAATGAATCAATCAATCAATCATTTATTTGTCATCCACACCTACACTGTTGTATCCACACAATCACAAATGGCAGTGAAGACACTGTACACATGAACAAGTTGTTTCTGCTTTGTTTGGTTTGCACTTAGGGACTTCAGCTTTTATACTGAGATGATTGATCAATCAACACCACTTTCAGGTTTATAACAAAAACAAGTCACACTGTGAGGTGAAGGCAACAATAAAACTTCAGCTACAATAGGTATCAGCTGTTGGCATGTGAGAGAGGGCCTATTTACAGGTCATTCCTCTGTCCTTCCCCTCTCTGCCTGAGACTTGCTGAGTTGATTGAAGATAAGCTTCAGCTGGTTCTCCCCATGATTGCTGCATGTGGCAGGGGACATACTGATCAGCCACCACAATCCCCCGCTGGCATCTGTTTCTACAGGGCTGTTGTTCCTTGCTCTGGCTCCATCTCCTGGTGTCTGTTGATCCAAGGGGTGGTGAAACACCACATGTTCTTATTATGTTTGTGCAGTCATACATGTCACCAAATGTATTTTTATACCAAATACCCACAAAACGTATCTGTGTCTCAGCTCAGGCCGTGTTTGCTCGTGGGATATCGGCAGTGATGGAGAGTTATATATGTGTGGGTAAGTGCTAAGTGAAATATCTATACTGGTATTCAAAAGACAGGACAAAACTTAATAGGCCACCATCTCTTTCCCTTTCTTTAGGCGTTTCATCTGGTGCAATTCTAGTGTTTGATGTTCCCAGTAAAGGCAGTAATATTACCCTGTCTGAGGTCCTGGAGGAACACAAGGAGTCCATCACTGACATTGCTTCAGAGTGCTCTGGCAGCCAGGTATAACGTTTGTGTGTGTGTGTGTGTGTGTGTGTGTGTGTGTGTGTGTGTGTGTGTTTGTGTGTTTGTGCTTGTTTATTGTCTGCATTCTGCCTATGTGAACCTTTGTTGATGTGAGATATTTGCTTTACCTTTTCCAATAATGACAGACATACATAAATAAATTACGACTTTATGCAATACTTCGAGGAACTAAAACCAGTTCCATAATCCCTTCCACTCTGTTGTGGTCTCTCTCCCTTCAGGAGTGCATAGCTGATCTGGTCAGTGCAGATGATGGGGGCAATCTGTGTGTGTGGAAGTCAGGGGAGGAATTTCAGCTACTCAACAACATCCCTGGCTTTGAGTAAGACGTTGATTGCATTTTAGTTTTGTCATGTTTGGTATGCAATGTGGTCTCAAATAAAGTGACCTGCACTAAAACTCCATCATCATCACTCCTCTTCTGCTCTTACTTTCCTCTCTATCTCTCTCCCTTTTCCAAGCATTGTTGCACTTATCGACATCTACATTATGTTCTTTTCCACTGTCCTTGTTTTTTTTCTTCCTTTTCCCTCATCGCTCTAATCTGATTCCCATTATCTTTTTTCCCTTAATTTCCCGATGGCAATCATCCTCCATCTTCCTCTCTGCCCTTAGTATGAGCTGCTCATCTGTCAAGCTGTGGAAAGGTACAGTGGTGGCAGGTTACGGCACAGGCCAGATTCGTCTTTATGAGGCAGTGACGGGAATCCTGCATGCTGAGGTTAACGCCCATGCTCGCTGGATATACTCACTAGACATTGCTCCTTTTTCTGGGCTGGTAAGCTGAGTAAACGTAATGAGTCAAAGAAAAAAAATTATTTTATTTGCATTTATTATTTAAAATGGCAAACAGAAAACAATAGGAATCGATTCATACATTTTCTACTTTAGCACAATAACTACTTAAATTGTTAAGTTTATTTAGCTCAAAGCATGTTTGAGAAGTTTTTGGTTATTTTTATTACATTTTACTTATGTCATGCGTCTTGATTTTACTTCTGCTTTAGCTTTTGTCTGCTGCTGAGGACTCTCTAGTCAGGGTGTGGCACCTGACGCTGACCCCAGAGACCAACACTGTTGAGGTAACTGGTCTTAAATCAGAACACAGCACAATGTACCCTTGGGTTTAATTCATATTAGGTAAGATTATATACGACCCTGATGGCATGTTTTCCTCATTTGCTTTTAGGTTGCCCATTTGCACAATGAGTGTGTGACAGATACACAGATCTGTGGCGCCAAGTTCTGTGACGGTGATGGTTATGCCTTTGCAGTGACAGGCTATGATCTGAGTGAGATTATCCGTTACACCCAAACGTAGGACTTCGCTCTAATTGAAGCTAAGGATATGAATATGAACTTGGCAAATTTGATTGTGGAAGGATAACAAGAGGGAACACAGAAAAGAGATTATTTAATATAATCTTGTGTCATGGCATTTCTGTCTCTATGTCTACAAGGGTAAAAGGAGATTAGCATATTACAAGATAATGCAAAAGTAATGTGTTAAAGTTTCTGTAAATATTTCAAGTACAACCCTTTACATGTATGTGAATGTAGCTTTAAAAAGTAATAAAATAGTCTATTATTGTTACAAAGATAATTATTGTTTGAAGCAACTGTACCAGTAAACATTTTTGTAGAGAAAGCTCTTGTGTGTGGATTTTAATTTTGCACTTTACAAATGGACCAATAGATGGAGCCGTGGGTCAAATGTTCTTGAACAGGACACTAACAGTGTAGTGCAAAGAGATTTCAGTGGAGGACAGGGTGAAGCTGCACAAAAGGTTACTAACTGAAGACTGACTATTTCAGAAACTCCACATTGTGATTGGATATGGTTTGCAGACCACAAGACACTCATGCCAACCAGTTATTATGATCTGAAAGGGAGTTCATAAACATGTTCTTTTCATTGTATTAGCTTATTTCTTGAAGTCCTCCTTTGCATCATCTTGCTCATGTCCACAAGTCTAACATTACAGACTTTAGTTTATAGTTAGATATTTATTTTTATGTATTTTGTTTTTATTACAATTGCTTTTATAGTTTAAGACATATACATCTGAGGTAAATGTGTTTTTTTCCCCAACTGTTTCTTTGATGTCTATGATGTACTTGTTATCCATGCTTATTGGTTATGCTTCTTTTCAGTTTAAAGGCATTTCAATGTGGTAAATAGAGCAGTTTGTTGTAGTTACAGTGAACTAAACTAGAAAATTACACAAAACAACAAAAAAGGCCTTTATTAAAACAAATGACGCCTTATATCATTGACCATTTTTTCAAAATTACTTTCCAAAATTAGCGCAAAACAAAACATTACAAAAGACGAAAGAGATTTTGAATCAACGATCTGTCAAGAGGAGCTGATGAAGCTCTGTCTGAAAACAAATCTTGCCAACTCAGCTGTAAATTTTTCTCCATGACAGGTCACATGATGTTTTTTTAAGGTCAGATCAGGCAACCAGGTATCATTGTAATCTCGCCCACTTTATCGTGCAAACATCAGAAGAATCAGGTCAGCGAGGAATTGTATGCTGTTTGTCAGTTTAGGGCTAAGCGTGTGTTAAATCCCATGAGTTCTAGTCTTTTCTGGTTTGCAGTCAACACTGGTCACATAACATCAACTGACAAGACTGTTTTGAACCCACACACAAGGCAGATTATGTAACACAAATTTAGTAGGTACCAATTTAAAAGTCATGTTAATGTTGATGGCTACCTCAATTGTTACGCACAAACATGCACCACAGTGACACGAACACATTTCTTCATGGAATCAATAATTTTCAGTATGTCATGTTGTGTCATGCTTCCCAGCTGCCTCGGGTGGGGTGGCTAACTACAGTTGGCTCAGTGGAGGACTAAGCTGTCAATATGAGGTCCAAAATGATATGGACACTGAGATTACATAACTTAACTGGAACAGTGTGGAGGGAGGGCAAGGTTGGTCAAAAGTGACACATGAAATAAGCAAAGGACTGAAAGAGCAGAGGAAGTGCAAAGTGGTGTAAAAGAGCTTGTTTAAGAGCAGAGAAGGGGAATATGACATCACTTTTCACAGAAAAACATGGAGAAAAACAAGTCATTTATTCCTTGTTAACAAAGTCAATAGTTCTGTGGGACACTCTCGTCCCGTACACAGCCTCAGGGCCACTCACGCTGTGTACTGCTACAATAGTTGTCAATAGTTGGCTCTTAGGTGTTACACACAGCTGAAAACACAATGTTTGGGAGATCGGACCTCAGTATGAACTGTTCTCAGATTTGGATGGGAATCTATTTGGACTGTACACATGTGTGTTATGTACTAAGGATAATAGAGCAACATTCTCCCTACTCATATATTCCTATAGCCCCAAACCATCCTAAAATAAAAGTAAAACTCAAATTTGTGATGTCCAAGCGTATAAACTCTGGAGCTGCTCCATAGATAATGAATTGGGAAAGATGTTATACTCAGGACATTTACATGCATAGCTCGACTTCCAATCAAATTACCTCGGTGTGTTAGTTACTTTGAGAAATTCGATTTAGTCCGATTTTAGTTGGACTAACATAATAATTTGACTTTTTCTAACATCATGTAAATGCATTGACTGAAACCATGCAGGGGAATGATTTGAATATAGACCTGATTGCTGTGATGTCAGGGTAACAACAACAATCACCTCTGGGGTAGTGAACTGGCAACTGATTCAGTTGTGCAGACAGGTGAAATCGGCAAACTTGCTTGTTTCTGTTGAAATTTTCAGCCGTAACTGTAATGTGTAAAGATATTAATCTAATTAAATATGTTGGTCTGTGTGACAACTCTCCCACTGTCTTGGAGGATGTCCTGGCCAGCCTCATCAGGCAGCACACCTGAAACACATGGCTTTCATTACTGACTTTGCTAAGTGACACTTCATTGGTCATTTAAGTATCTCTCTTAATTATGATTGGTTTTTACAACATCTCTTGTGTGGAGTCCCTCTTTGTCACATTCACTGAGCCAGTTTGTGACAGTCACATCTGACATTCCTGTTCTGCTTATTCTTAGACTGTGTTGCTTTGCCAGTTTTGATAAACTAAATCTGTCACAGAAACTATGTAAAGTACTGCTGCTGATGGGGGCTGCCGCAAAACATGTTTTAGCCACTTAAAAAAATATATCAGTATGAGTGTAGACTATATTTGAAATATTTATCTGCACTGACTTACACACCATCCAGTCAAGGCAGCATTAACTCCCATGTTCTTTGAAGTAAAATTATCTAACAGCAAGGTAAAGTGGTGAAAATATGGTGAATAAAGCGAACAATTAAACTGAATGAATGTTTCTTTTGGTGTTTTTCTTTTTAGGTGGCTAAAAATGAACCACTTGAGGCAGTGTTTGCTCCAATCATTTGATTTTCTGTACGTGATGCAAGGGAAGTTACTGTAAACAAACACTGTGATTTGGTCTATATGGGTACATTTTCTGTTTCATAAAGTGAGAACTCTACAATAGAATAAAGCCGATTTGAGTATAGAACAGAAAACAAACATATTGTAGGTCCACAAAATCATTCTCCCTGTAATTGTCTATGAAGCCGCACTAGACTGTTTATTTGGTGAAATCGCAAGTATGAGACTTCTCTGGTTGTTGGCTTTGAGAGAGAGAGTAGCATGTGTTCACAAACACTGACTGAACTCAGCCATGTAAAAAACTCATTGGATTTCTTAATTCAGGCAATTTTCCCTGAAAAAAAGACCAGTGCCTTTAAGGCACTGGTCTTTTTTTCAGCTGTTCAGCTATCAAGACATGAAGTCTCCCATTTTTATCATCTAAAGTTGATTGACCAACAAGACAAGTTTGGGAAGTGCAAAACCAAGCCATACATGGGTATCGACCAAGCCCGGGCTGTCAAATACCATACCAATCCTAGTTCATCCATCATATGACCTTAAGTGTTACTGGGTGTGGGAGGTATCTGTATGAGTGCACACCAAAGCATAAATATCCTTTTAGGCTGTTTGTTTGTGTGTTTCTTCATTATTCTGGTGGAGAAAAAGCAATTTATCCCATGCCCATCCAGCCTTGTGGCAGCTGCCTAGGCCTGGGTTGCTAAGCCTACTGGGATAGAGCCTCACCAGGGGGGATGAAGAGCCTAAAGCCCCTCCAGCCTGCTGCCACAGACAGACCAGCTCTCTGACGAAGCAACCAGGAAACCAGCTCCTGTATAAATAGATCTTCCTCTTTAAACACAGTGAAAGGGGAAGGGGGCGGGGGGTCCTACACACTGACAGACCTGAAAATCTGTCAATGCTGACAGACAGATGTGCAGACATAGAGGTGCAAACCAGAACTAGATCAAATAACATTTGCAAATAATAAGAAAATAGCTTTTGTCAGTTTGTTTTTGTAATTATATCACAAACTTTAATTAGTCTATGTGACTGACATAGTCAAACGATATGCAGCCCAATATGACAGGTGGAACAGGTTAACAAGAAGAGAAAGGGTGTGTAAATATCTGTGATCTCATCTTGGTGATTAAGCTAATTGGAATGTGGATAGACTGAAGTGGCTTGATGATTTGGAAAGGTCATCTAGTCTGTGAATATCCACTGATGACAGAAACGGGTTGATGGTACTGTAATGGTTCAGCTTTGTTTTACCAAACTATATTACAGTAAAGTCATGGCAACCAACCCACTGCCACAACCACAGTCTCGGGCATCATGTAACCACCATGGAAAACCACACCCACACGTCATGGCAGGACAATCCACTTCCTGTCTTTGTGGGCTTCTGATTTGGGGGAAATGGCTCAACGTACAAACTGACTCATTGTATCCCAGATCTTCCTTGGAAACTACAGCTCATGAGACTAAGACTAAGCTCAGAAGACAAGTCCCAACTCCACTGATAAACAAAATATAAGGGCACATTTAATATGTCTTCAGACCAGATTGGAATTATTCTGAATGAAAAGGCTGTTAAAAGTCTTGTTAAAAGATCCGACATTTCATGTATTTATGAATTTTAGGTTTCCAACAAGTTTGGGTATAATAGAACTTTGTTTTTGATGAGTCGTGTTATGCGATTGAAATTGTTAAAATCAGGAAGTTAATGCAGGGTTAAATGGACACTGACCTCTTGTCCTGACCTCTCTGCTCGCACACACATGCACAGCTTGAATATCCCCAGTAACGTCATTTCGAAGGCAGGCAAAGGGACTTAAGTGCATTAGATTAGAGTAAAATAAACATGATCAGACCCTGCCATCTGCACTGGGATGGCATGGTTGCCTAGCACTGGGCAGTGTTTGGATTGTCTGACGTTGATGTGCTGACGTTGGAGTGTGTGTTTGTGCACATCCTTATGTGTGTATGCGACAATATGTGCAGATGGCATCATTCAAACGATGATGGATTCATTTTCTAAACAGGCTTCCAAATAAAGTCAGCCTTGTCTCAGTTTTGAATCATTGTGTCTGTGTACAATTATGTATGTGTGTTTGTGCATGAGTATCTAGGTTTAGCTTGGGCGAATATTTATTCTAATAAAATGATCAGTGCTAATTCCTGTAAAAAAAGGATGACTTGTTTTCACACCCTTCTTTCAGTAGGAGATTTTATCTTAATAATAATATATTTAATTGTGAGAAAAAAAACTACCTGGCAGGCTTTGTGTTGTTTATTCCTCTCAGAAAAAATAACATAACAGTTCACTCTCATGGTCAATTTTTAGACATCTGCTTAGTGAAACTGAACAAGATTTGGTTGTTTTTAATTCCAACCACTCTTTTTCTCACACATAAATACCCCTCTCATTGCCTCTAGTGTTTGGGTGAGAGAGTTATTGAGTCTCAAAATAGAGTCACAGCAATAATAACTGCAATATCCTGGCAACCCATATCATCGTGCTCTATCAGTGAGACTGCTAATAGGGTTAATATGAAAGAGATGAATGGGCGTCTTCAGGGCACAACCTGAATTTGAAGTACATAAACATTTCCATCAAACATAGGGTTATGTGTGTTCTTTGTTTCTCTGCATGGGCACATTGTGAGAGTGTGTGTGTGTGTGTGTGTCAGACAGAGGAAGAGAGAGAGAGAGAGAGAGAGAGAGAGAGAGAAATGCAGGCTTTATGAGTGGACCAACTTGGCATTCACCTCAGTGCGCACAACCATTCCTAATTGGCATCCATAGATAAAGCCCAGGGACACAAACACTGCAGTAACATCATACAGGGAATTATCTGGTGCACCAGTGAAAAACAGATATAGAGAAATAGTCATTATAAGTGTAAGTGTCAAGATGCACCATGTTCAGCAGCAAAGAAACAAAAAAGTGCATCTATCAGTAGTAAAAAGTGTGGTGAGAGAAAAATGTGTAGGGTCACTTAATAACTGCACTCTTTGTCTTTTTTTTTTAATGTAGAAAGCGCAAAATGAAACTGATTCTTACGTTACCCTTTAGCAGCACCACAAAGAGGGCAGCTTCATACAGCACCTGCTGTGTTTCAACAGAGGGTCTTAAGTTCAGCTCTAGTGTGCATGTGTCACGTGCATGTGTGTGCATGTGTGTGTTAGTGGTTGAATTGGAGTTCATTAATCAAAGCAGCATTTGTTTGAACAAGTTAAGCAAAGCCCAGTCTATGAAAGTTAAAGTACAAAGACGAGGGATTTGAATTAAACAAAAAGTATCAACTTAAAATGTCAAAGTACTTCTTCAGAGACAGTATAATTTTTATTCTAATTATCATTGTGGAAGCTCTATTTTAAGTGCATGCTTTTCATCCGTCTATGTTTGAGTAGCCTTTTTCATGCCAGGGGTTTGGTAACTCAGCAGCTCATTTAAGGTGCTGCCACACATTGACAGTCTTGGCTGTATCCCTGTATAAGCATGGTGTGGTCTATTACTGTTGGACACTGTGTCTACAATCTGTAGTGATCATATTGTTTAAAATTTAGAATTTTTAACCATAAATTGGTAGTAATTTCTTTTGACTCAAACATTTTTCTTTAAATTTTAAACACAAGTTTTCATATCAGAAAAGATGAGCTGGAGTTGTGCCCTATTGACCCCCTTTTACGCAACCCATTCCCCAGCTGTTCTGTCACTCAAAATTACCACATGCACACATATTAACTGTGTGCCCACAAAAACAAACCCATACTCATAACTTTACATGGACGACGACTCACAGAAGTAGTGTTCGAGAGATTTAAACTTTAACTGACTGGCTCCAACTTAATTATTGCTAGATAATTTGTTTTCTTGCTCAACTCTCTCTACACAAACAAGCCTTCAATGACTGAGATATAAATGACTCCTTTGAAAAGAGTGTTGTAGTATCATGTAACAGTTCTCTCACATGGTGTATAGAAAGTGAGGCTAAGAAAGAGACAAGTTGTGTGTACATTTTGCCTTTCTGTCTGACTGTTATATATATTTTCCCATTACAGTAAGTAGTTTTAATAGATGAACTCAACTCTTCTGCAGTTAATGCAGTTAAGAACAGTACTTGTTATGCCAAATCTAACGGTATGACAGGAGGTTTTGCTCAAAATGTAAATATTAAATGATGAAATCATTGAAATCATGATGACAATGCTTAGCAAGAACATGAAAAGCTGAAGGAAGAGAAGGAGGATTATCAATTTATTGATATAAACCAGTCAACCTTTTAAAGCAGAGATCTGTGTCACACACTCACGCTCTCAGGAGATTAAAAAAACCCCTTCAAAACCACTGTACTGCAGCTGCAAAGTAACTCCTGTCTTTGTTTTTGTTTTATTAACTTAGTACCTGCCCCCTCCACCCATCTGACCATCTGCCTGCCAGCCAGGACACAGTAAATGATATGAAGGTAAATGGAGCAGAAGTACAAACATTGCAATCTGCTCATTTGTCCCGAGAAAGCTGTCGGACCTCTGTGAAAAATGCACTGACCCCAAACACCCTTCCATTAAGGCCAGTCACTCCCACACAGCATGCCTGTGTGGATGGAGGGAGGAAAAGAGAGAGAAGTTTGGCTATGAGAGACAGTCAGAGGAGACGAGAGACGTGACAGACCTCATGTACTTGGAAGACTTTAAGGAGCTCCTGCTTTTGCCATTGACTCACCGGTGGGGAAATTATTGCAAGACATACACACATTTACTCAGTATCCAAATGAGACATGAAGGCCCAGACCTTGCATCAATACAATATGATCACTTCATGGGTGTGTTCCTGTATTTTTAATTAGAACAATGAGAAAATGACAAAGAGCTCATAAATATAAAGCCCTCCGGATAGAATTGCAAACCTCCTGTTCCCTCCTAAATGTCAAAAGTCATGTAAACAAGAGGAGGAGAAATAAAAAAACAAGCAAGAGAGAGCAAGAAAGGAAGAAATATGAAAGAGAAGGGAAAAGATGGGGGAGAGAAAGACAGGAAGAAACAGAGAGAGACAAAGAGATCAGAGTTTGTCTGGAAAACACAACCAGTGGATGTCAGGGCAGAGGTAGCTGTGCTCATCCCTGTTTCCATGGCGACCCGAATGTGCTGTCAGTGCAGTGACGCCAGTCAGGAGCATTGCGTTGTGGCCGTGCTGACATGAGCCACACGTGCCAATGCCCAGCTGACAGCACTGAGCATACGCCAGTGTCTATTCATAGCACCTAAGTGACACCCGGGAGGGATGCTGACAGCCTGGAGTGTGGGCCAAGGAGGCCAGGTGCCCATAACTGGGTGGATGCTGGCCCAGGACTGGATTGCACCCCTTCATGGAGGTGGATAGATGTATAAAGAGAATGAGGGATGAACTCATGGTAGGGGTTATGTCATCCTTTCTCTGATCTCTGTCCATGCTGACAAAGTGACATCTGGCCCCTCAGTCACCACAAAGAATTACACAAATCCCGGCTTTTTCAAGGTAAACATATGCACATGCACAAGCCGTGCATGGTACAAACCTGGTGAGGTCATGAGAGGTCATGCAGCATTTCTTTGAATCAAACTGGTTCAGGGTTCAAGTGCAGCTTTATTTGGGCACAATGGCCAGGTCCAATAACTAAATGTAACATATAAATGCACATCATACTGTAAACTACAGACCAAATAAAAACAAGGTGCAGAAAATAAATGGTAAAAGCATGGGCAAATTATGAAACAATGGGTCCCTGGGCACCACTATGCAAAAGGACCCACTATCTCCAATTAGACAGACTTTGTGGTAGTTTCGTGTGTCTTTGTGGTTGTTATGTGTCATTTTTGGTTGTTTTATCACTTTATGGTCATTTTGTGTCTCCTTGTGGTATTTTTTTTGTTTCTGTTGGGGTTTTGTGTGGTTTTTTTTTTTTTTTGCTTGTTTTACATGTTTCCATAGTTATTTTGTGTGTCTTTACAGTTCCTTTGAATCTCTCTGTGGTCTTTTTGTGCCCCTCTGAGGTAAATTGTGAGTTTATTATTGGTAATTTTTTTTTTTAATGTGTTTTTTTGTGTCTTTTGCAATTGTTTGTTCCTTTGAGTTAGTTTTGTGTCTTATTGAAGTGATTTTATGTTGCTGAGGTAATTTTGTGTCTTTTTTATTGTTTTGTTTCACTTTGGTTGGTTTGAGTCTCTTTATGGTGTTTTTTGTTTCTGTGTGGTTGTGTTGTGTGTTTGTCAGCGTTTTGTGTCTTTCAGGTAATTTTGCATCTCCTTATGGATGTTTTTTTGTCCCTTTGTATTCATCATGTGTGACTTTTTGGTTGTTTTGCCATTTTTTTTTTTTTACATAATTATTTTATGTGCCTTTACAGTTCCTTTGCATCAATTTGTGGACTTCTGTGTCTCTTTGTGGTCATTTTGAGTCTCTTCCTGGTTGATGCGTATTAATTTGAGTTACATTTTAAAAACG
Organism: Plectropomus leopardus; assembly: GCF_008729295.1. NCBI lineage: Eukaryota > Metazoa > Chordata > Actinopteri > Perciformes > Serranidae > Plectropomus > Plectropomus leopardus. The sequence continues at coordinate 37,182,331 of NC_056467.1, forward strand.
AATACCAGGGGGGTCTGTGACACTTTAGTTTCACATTTCCTGGCACTTCAGGTCATCAGTCCATCGACAGGCATAAGAGGTTATAGCAGAAAAACACCCCCAAAATGCACAACACCAAGATAGGAAGTACTGCAGCAGATAGGATGGTGTTATGGTGTTTTGAGGGAGTGTTTTGCTCCACTATGCCAGTTCCTGGAAGAGCAGATTAGGGACCTGTAGTTGATTAATATGTAGGACTCTGGAGACCCATCACTTTCTGGCTCATCATGGGGTGAGAGAAGCTTGTGCTTTCTCTGTGTCTGACGCACAGTCATTACTTTTTAATTTCAGTCATGTTTCCTGTTTTCTTTCTGAGATGTTTATTTGGAAAAACAATGACAAATAATATGTCTTTCTGCATTTTCTTCTCTTCTGTTCTCTTCTGTTTTTTTATTGAATTAAATACATTTAATTTTGTGCAAGCATAAAAAATATGCAGCTCAACTTACATTTTAATGCCCCTTCATATATTAAAGCAGACTGTCACTGTACAAATAAAAACAGGGCATCTAAGAACTGATCAAGATGAAGATGGTAAAAAAAAATAATGCTATAATCACTTAAAATTGCATGCTTGCTGAGATCCCCTAAAATATATGTCTCCTTACTTGCACAAGCATTCTAAATGATATTGCATGTATTTTGAAGAAATAAGATTGAAATATATCTTGAGACAGTTCATATTTATGGTATTTGATATTATAAATATAATCTCAGTGTGGTTTATTAATTGGAAAATCTCATGAAAAAAATGTTTACAAATCAATAACTGTGCTACAAAGTCAAGTTGTAATCATCTTTCTGAGCATGGCTACGTACGATTGCCAATTTACCTTCACACTACACCGCTCGGCATGTGGTGCAGTTGGCAAAGAGGGCTGGAAACACCAAGTCAGTGCCTCCTTTGTGAGCGATTGTTCAAGCTCAATTGGTACTTCTGTAACACGGCTTTGTCCGTGAGATCAGGCAGAAGAATAGCAGAGGCTCTGAGGCGAAGAGAGGCCCATTGTGGTCAGTCGGCGGCCAAAGTTAGATGTCATTGTGGCCATTCGATGGCTGGTGTCAAAGGCCATTGTGGCTCTCCTAACATGCCACAGTGGAGGTACAGAGTTGCTGAGTGAAATCGATCTGAGCTGGGACAAAGATCACCGTTCTGTGTGTATGTGAGTGTGTGAGCTTTGTATTTTTTGTTTATAGGTGTGCATGCGCTTTTATGTGTATTTGTGTATGTGTGTGTCATGTGTTCTGTGTTTGTTTGTAGAAATTTAGCCGACGCAGGCCTTTCACACCCGTGGGATCAGCAGTTTGCCCCCTCAGGAGAGCGATAGACCGAGAGAGGGGTGAACCATGTGGACGCCCCCATTATGCCCCTATTGTGCCCATGGCTGCATCAATAGTCCTATAGCAGAGGCGCCTGGCATTGGAAAAATGCTGTATAAGACACTTTGAGATAAAGGTTGGGTACACCTGTGTGCAGCATGAAGAAGAGAGGGGACAAAGGGGCTTATGAGAGCAGACAAGTGGATATGACCTTTACTGTACCGTGCTGAATGTCAGCAGAACTTAGAAACATTGTACATAGAAAAGAAATTAGTTTTTTTTTCTTTTTTACCATTCACAGTAGCAGTTCATCCCAGTTGTATCTATGTCACGGCTACAGCATGATGTTCCACCACCTGGCGTCTATATTGGAGTGTGTGTCTGATGACTCCCATGTTTTGCTGGCCACAGCCAGAGGATGGTTGCCTAGGACTTGCATGCATGCTGAGATAGGAGCAAGCCTGGGCAGGTCGCTCAGTTCCCTTCACAGGACAATGGCTGTTTCAGATGCTTGGCTGAGCAGGAGTCTTAGAGAATCTATGAGAGACAGGGGGCCTCTCACAGCCCCGCAGCCTGACATTTATGCTTTTGCCAAGTTCAGGACAGAGTACATAGACAGAGAATGGCATTCTTTTTTAGAAAAAATATATAAATGCTGATGAAGGCTAATGCTGAAATGCTTTTTTGACAGCTCTAATAAATAAGTAGACACTGAAGACTGAATTAGAGTGATTTTTTTCCTGTCTTGTGACATTTTGTACATTGCTGTCCTTTCCCTGCTTGTTTATGAGTGGAAGTTTAATATTTTGTAATTTGATTTAGATCTTTATAACTGAGTTCAGCAAAGCCTTGAAAACACAGAGAGCCTCTAAGCTTTACTCGAGCTGTCTGGCTTCTGTCAGCTGGTGACAACTAAAGGAGTCTCTCCAGAGAAAGGGACCCAAAGGGACCCATACAGAAGGAAGTTGTGTGCTGCTGTCATGATGCCGGCAAGTGCATCGTCAAAGAGGATGTGCTGTGGTTTTACTGGGCATCTCCTCGGTATCAGTGTCAGAAGAATTTGGCCAGTGAATAATGTTCTCAAAAAATTAATTTACCTTGATTTTTTTTTTAAATGGCTACAAATTAACAATGTTGACAAAAACATGGCAGATGACTGACTAGTGATTAATAGTTTCTACTGTACACAGTATCTGCAATAAACAATGGCTATGAGCAGCATCCTCCCTAAGGGTGGCTCCCTACTGTACAACACAATAGTGTTTTGCTAGACTTAAAACATCCACCCATATACTTTCAAATTATTTGGATGAGTTGTTGTAAGGACAAACACAAAGGTGTAAAAATGCTGTTATGCAACCTTGCACACACAGGCAGGTTCAGCAAATGGACATGATGAAGTCAGCAGTGTGACCAACTGAGCAAGGAGGACTGGCTTTTCGAAGCAGTAAACTCTTGAGCAAGATCACAGGAACATGTTCCTGTGATTTTTCACAATGTATTAGCCTATGCAAATGTATGTATTGCTATCACAGTATATGAAACATCACATTGTGTTGTGATAAGGCAGCAACTGGTTAATTTTAAGTCATTTTCTTGACTAATCAATTAAGGATGTGATCCATAAACGGTGGCCATCATAGATTTCCAAAGCCTAAGGGGGTGTCTTTTTGTCTTTAAATGTCTTGTTTTGTCAAACCAATAGTCCAAAACCAGAGGATATCTTGTTTACCATCATAATGAGCTAAAAAGACATCTTAAATTGATGAATTATTTGCCATCTCCTAATACATCAATAGTTTCAGCTCCAATTGTCCACATGTGAAACCTAAAAATGTTGCCCAATACAACGCAATTTATTTATAATGACAAATGGTGCATTACATGATTTTGTTTAGCCTCACTGTGAGTTTACATGTATACAGCCTATACCAAAGGGTATAGTTCTTAACCAGTTAGACCAGTGGTGAAGGAAGTATTCGGTTCCTTAAGAAGGTTAAAAGTAAAAGTTCTGCATTGAAAATGTTACTTAAGTAAAATTAAGTAAGTATTATGAGGAAAATGTATTGAAAATATCAAAAGTAAAAGATCCCAAAGCATAGAAAAATCTTTAAAAAAAACAAAAAAAAAACAAAACAAAAAGAAAACAAACTGAAAAATAAAATAAAAAACATAAATAAATAAAACTGAAAATGGCTTAAATGTTTATTGAAATAGTTGCCAATAAATTTTCAGACAATAAGCTAAATGTAGTTATTATGAGGTTCAGGAACAAGACCAGCTTCTCTCTCCCACTGATTCATATCACCTGCACCCCCTTAAGTTAACCACCTGTGCCTCATTAATTCAGTCACTTGCCGTGACTTATATAGATGTGTCTGATGCTGTGTTCCATTCAAAGTTGGAGGACAGAATTTCCCAGTTGAAATTTCCAATTTTCCAAGAGTTCCAGGTGCGCAACACCAAACGTAACGAAAAAACATGACAGGCAGGTACAAACTGGTGTTTGTGTGGCTACTCTGTGGACAATTGGACACATATGAGCGAAACAGAGGATTAACAACGCACAAGGTATAAGACGCCATTATACATTTTCTTTTATGACATTTTTACACTTGGAAACATATCAAAACATGTCATTCACTAGCCTGTGTGCTAATAGCTAGGCTAATGTATTTTATTTCAGTATAGTCTGATATATTATGACACCAATTTATATGCAGAACAGGTTTTCCTTTATGAGAGTAGATGTATTATTTTAATTAAATACATGAAAATATACTTTACATTGCCTTTTGTTTGATTTCTTACCATTTACAATGTGCGCCTCTATGAATGCCGCCATTGTTGTGTGACATCAGACCGCTGAAGTTGGGGTACATGGATTTGCCCCAAGTTCACAAGTAGGAATTCTGACTTTGAGTGGTGTTTCACTGTACTTTTTCTAGTAAGAAGTCGGAACATCTCGACTAACGAGTTGTCTGGAACTGAGCATACCCCCTTGTCCCGTTTGTCTCAATTCTCACAACCTTTTCGTTTTGAGCACTCGTTTCCAAGTTAAGTTTATCGCTGAACATACACTTACCATGGACCACAAGCTTGTCATCAGTTCCTCTGACAATGCATTGTTTGATCATCCACCTTTGGTCTCTGAGTCTCCCGTCTGTTGTCCGGCCAGGCTACTAGGCATCTCACCTGTGGTCTGTCGTTTGCGTCCCTTGGAGTTTACATCATCCACCATCAAACTTGACCCTCTCCCCATCATCACTGATCCTCCATTTATACAAAAAACTACTTTTCTACCGTGGTGTTGTTAGTGGATTTTAAGCTATCGGATAGCCTAAAAGTAGGCAAGTGAAGTAAAAATGACAAAATTACCTTCTGAAATTTAGTGGAGTAAAAGTTTAAAGTGGCATTAAAAGAAAATTCTCAAGTACAAGTAAACTATCTCACATTTGTTCTTACAGTACTTGAGTAAATGTTAGTCACATTCCACCACTAAGTAGGACTTGCACAAGTAGGTCATATCTGACAAAAATCAAGGTATTCATGCTTGTGGTTCAAAGCTTCTATGCCTGTTGAAAATGACTACTGATGTTTTCTGAGAGAGTAAAACAAATCAAACATGGCAGTAAACCTGTCAGAGTAGCCCACTAAAAACATAATGTAAATTCCTTATTTAGAATATGAGACGCACAATATGAGGCATGTACAGGCCCTAACAGAACATCGTAATGTGCCAGTCCCAATAGAAACATAATGCATATTTGACTATCTCCTCCCAGTGCGCACTGTCCGGCGCGGAGGCTGGCACTCTCGCGTCTTTATGAATGGATGGGTGTGGCACTGGTGACTAGCAATGAGGCTGTCGTCACTGCGCCTCGTTGATAGGCGCTGGCGTGCCGTGGGTGAAGGCTGGTCTAGAGTGAAACATAACTGGGCTCTGCCACCGCTTGGGAGAGACAACGAGAGAAGGAAAGGGGAGGAGAGGAGAGAGACAGCAGCGTCAGCTCCACTCCCCAGCGAGGACTAAACTTCAGGCGAGAAATTTGGTGAGATAAGAGACTAGAATAAAAAACATGGGCGCGGTAGAAGGAAACGGACTATTATCATCAAAGAAAAATCAAAGAAAAATAAATCATTAGAGAGGAGATCATACAGATGCGTCGAGGATGAAATGCATGCGAGCTGATAAGAATCGTTGAATGCATCTGTGATGTAAAGCCGAATCAATAATTAAGAAAAAAGACTGTTCAGCCATGACGAGCAACGCTGCTGTGTAAAAACAAACAGACAGACAAAAGAAAGTCGATGTAAGGGTCCCCTCCTCCATGTGCTCCCTCCTTGTAGGTGTGACAGAAACAACAAAGGGACGTGGAAAAAACTCGCATCAGGACCACAGGCGGACAACAGCCCAGACATATCGCAGAGCACAATAGCAGGGGGGCGCCTGCAAACAAGAGCATGTCTGCTACTTTTGCAATATGCAGCAGTCTTCATGTAATTACATTCCTCCTGGCGTCTCTCGGCTGCAACAGTCGGGAGTATTTTTCAGTTCTGGCAGATCTTCAGCCGACATTTAGAAACGAAGCCGATCATTTGAGGACGCTCAAGTCCAGGCTGAGACGGAGCAAGTGTTAAAACCTGTGAGTTGTGATTAGATGTTGTCATCCAGAGGAATGCTCTGAAGTGATCGCATGTGTTTGTGCCTTGCAGTTTGATGGGGAGAAGCGGGAGAGGCGCGCGCTGCCCAGAATAAACTGAGGGGAAAAGCGCAGCGGAGAGGTGTGAAGTGAAAGTGGACGTCAAGGGTGGAGAGACCTGAGCTGATTCCAGAGGTGAATGTCTTTCAAAGGTAGGAGCCACGAAGATCATTACACGTAGCTGTGTCCTAACTCTTAAAAGTGTGTATGCTCGCAAAACAACGCTCTACAATACAGACCACATGTGGACAGATTGGGCTGAGGGTTGCATAACGGTTCAGTTAGTTTGGTTTGCTCACAGTTTTGCACTTAAAACCTAAGACTGATCTTCCCTGGTTTTTAAATTATGCCTGTACATCTGCTTATGCTTTAAAAATAGAAATTAAAAATAGAAATTTGAGTCAACCCAAGAAAAAATTACAACACTAATAAAAGTCATGTGGTTTCAGCCCCCAAGGGGTAGTTTATTTTATGGCAACTCCACTTTTATTGTCTGTTTTGCTTTTGTTCTCCTTAAAGTACTGATATATTAAGTTAAAATACACACACAAGAATATTAAAATGATATTATACAATATTAAAATGACAAATGGTTGCAGTTACATTCAAGAAAAAAAAAAACAGTAAAAATGACTTTTTATCAATAAAAGTGATCATAATTCCAAATACTCATATAATATAGTTGCATTCCATATTATAGTAATTCAGTGCTGCCAGATACTTTAATTGCAACAATTTTAGACTCATCTCACCATAAGTATCTCAGTCTCACTGTATTTCACTGTGGGAATATTTAAAAACGGCGGAATTATGTAACTTTATTTGGCTAAACCCAGGTCTGCTTTACTATCAGGTTTTCTTTGGCGATACAGCGATCAATTAGTGAGTCAGTACATTCTTTCTAAAAGTCTTTGTCAAATACAGAATATGATATCTCCACATACTGCAGCCTGGATGAGTGAGTCCAGCTTGAAGCCATAGTTGAACAGTAGAGTCACTCACTGTCCACAAAACCAAACAGTGGCTGCTGTAGATACTGTATATGTTAGAGCACACAAAATGCAAAAGCATGGGAAGAAACTGTAGCAACAGCCAATCCAGCATCCAGATATCAGCTACACTAACAATGCCCACAAGAGTCAAATATTTCCTTTTTTTTTGTTCGTTCCTCTTTGTTTTTCCTCACTGTGAGCATAGAAGATGGTGTGTGTGTGTGTGTGTGTGTGTGTGTGTGTGTGTGTGTGTATGTGTGTGTGTTGGGGGTGGGGGTCTGATAGAGTTGACATCAGTTCCTCCGCTCCATCCCACTCCTCTGTGTTTTTCTATCAGCTGTGGAATTTGAACCATTCTTCCTTTGGGGTGAGGCCCGTCCCTCTGTCTGCCCCTGCTCAGAGGAGTGGGTTGTCTCCAGAGGAGGCTGAGTGTGTGTGAGTGTGTGTGTGTGTGTGTGTGTGGGGGGGGGATAACTGGGGCTTTCCAGTACAGTTGCGCACCAAACATTCCTGGCTGCTGGATAGCCGTCTAGTGGGCCAAGTCCACACAGCTGGGAGTCATATAAGAAGCTGTGTCTTTGTGTGAGTTAAGCAATACTGTGCGTACACACATATGGTCACATGCACACACATATTGACACAAGCAAACACACACACATATACAGTCTGTTCTGAGCCCACGTCTGTCCACAACTGGATCCAGAGTCACTTGAGGCTGTGAGATGTGTGCACATAGATTGCATTGTTTATATGTTTATGCATGCATGTATGCAGGGATAGAGAGTTGTCATGAACGCACACATCCTTGGCTTGCAACTCAGGAATTCACACAGAAAAGAAAAAACACTAACAGAGACTCAGTCAGCATACAACAGTGTCTTCGTCTCTTACCAGCACCACATGATGTTTGTCCTCTTAAGTAAGTTGTGGAGAGAGAGAAAACACGATGGGGGGGAGGGGAGGGAGAGAAGCAAGTGATTGTGCTGGTGATGGCAACTGTACAGTTTGTTTCTCTCTCATTGGCTGCCTCTTTGGTTGTTTTTTAAACAGGGTGTCAGTGAGCAAAGAATGTCAATGCAAGAGCAGAAAGCAGATTGAGGCAGCGAGGGGAACGTTAAGGAGCATAGGCCTTGTGTGCTTGGAGGAGAGAGGAGAAAAGAGGAGACGAAGATTGTTTGAAATTGAATAAGAGAGAAACTGAGCTGTGGAGAGTAAAGAGAATGAAGGAAAAAAGAGTGCAGATCCTGAGGAAGAGGGACGTGAAGGGGTTTTGGCTGAGGGGAAACTAGAGCAGAGCCGGGTGAGGGAGTGAGAGAGAGAGTTTGAGAAAGACAGTGAGTGAGGGAGAGGATGTCAGACTGCATATGACTGTAAACATGCTAAATCAGCCTTCCATATTTCCCACTTCCTCTTCTAAGTTTAAACTGGAAAACTGATAAAGAAATGATTTAAATAGAAAAAATTTAAATAGAAATAGCTAAGCTTCTTCCTTCTTGATGAAAGAGCTTTGTTAGCCTCTCAGAGCATAAAAAAACAGCCACAACTGATTTCACATGTAAGGCTGCTTTGAACATCTGTCTTAACTTCCTCTAATGTGGTAACCCACTGCACTGTGTCACTAGCACTCTCTCTGTTTTTACTGTATGTGTGTGAGAGTGAGTGTGATTAGCTCTCTGCAGCTGGTCTGAATTACAGTCAGCAAACAAATGTCATCATTAGTTTGGTCCATTAAACAATACAAAAATTATATTAATTCAAAATAAACACATAGTGTTTGTCTGCAACAGTTTTTTGTACACACTCCTAATTCCATGTATGCAGAAGGTACAACACCTTTACAAGACCATATTTAAAGGAACGAGCTGTTTATGTGTGGTGAGAGACTTGGATAAGAAGGTGTCAGTCATGACGCCAGCGAGGACAGGACAGCGCAGGGTCGGACCAAGAGGGCGAGAGGAGATAAGGGTTCATTTGAGGCGGGAAGTGTCTTCATCCAGTCGTGGCTGCTCAGACAGCTCTGAGCTGGGCTGAGGCCAGGGTTTGACAGGGGGTTGTGTTCAGAGATCCAGGACGGCTGCACTGATAGGGAGGCCTATTACACAATCTCACTGTTGACAGAATATGGGGAAAGAGTTCTGGGCCAGAGGTTTTTAGGCAGCAAGATCAGCTTCATTTTTGGTATGGACAGTGTTTTTAGATTGTAATTATTTAACAAAATCACTCAATTATGCTTCTTCATGGCAAAATAGTTTCTTATATGGGTTTTTTTGTCCCAAGACCAATACACCTCAATACATCAAACCACTTAGCCCTTACCCGTCTGTTTTGCACAGCTGTATTTTCTTTGTTAATAAGGATTTTAAAAATTATGATGACCATTGTCTTAGCTTATAATGTGTTGTGGGCATGACAGTCCTACATTTTGACATATTTCTATGCTGCATTCCCCCTCTTTGATGGCATACGATGCCCAAAATTTAACTTGAATCCAGCAGCCAACTTGCTGTACTTGTTACTGCATCTCTAATATCAGTGTAGACTAGCGGAGTAGGAACACAGGCTGCTAATGTTAGCCTACAGAGCACCTCAAGTAGTTTGGTTCTTTTTTAATTGATGACTTGTTTGATCGAATGATAGCATGAAACATAAGTTTTGAATGAAACACAAGCATACTAACAACTGCAAAAGGATGCCTACAGCCTACGTAAGAGAAATCGCAACAGCAGAAGACAGCATATCAGCAAAGTCCTGCAACACTTGCTTTCTCTGTTTACATAAACAGCAGCATTACCAGCTACCAGTGACGTATCAGGGTCTATACTTTTAGCAAGGTGGCAATCATTTTCTGTGTACCGGCACCTGTAAGAAACTCTCCCTGCTCACATGTTCAACATTTTGTGCCTTCAAAATGATTAATTACCACAGGCCTGAGATAGGACAGGATCAGGGTCACATAGCGTTCCAGCAGAGGAGGAACAAGACTGCATTTAAAGAAGATGGCTGGTGGGTTGACTGTAGCTCTGATGTTTATGGCAAGAAACTCAAATTGACCAACAGACAAACTTTCAATCATTAATGGCATATGGAGGTTGCTGCTTTTTCAGTATATAACAGACACACACACACACACACACACACACAAACAGTCATGATTACATTTAAATATGTATTCCTTCTGACTGATGTCTGATCCATTTCACCAAATCTATGTACCTTACTGGATTAATGTTGCATGCGTGTGGGTCTGCATATGTGTTTAGAAAGACACAGCATGTTATGCCACAGACACTAAGAGGCACAGCTTGGCTGCTTGGCTGTAGCTCAACTCTATTTATGTTCATGTTTGTGTTTGTGTGCTTTCTGCATATCATGGCGGTGTGGATGTATCACTGCAACAAATATATCTTCCTTTGCATCTGTGTGTCATTATGCATGCATATTTTTATATGTGTGCTTCTCTGTATGCAATTTGATCCCTGAGTGTCTCTTTCTTTAGCATCTGCTCCTCTCGTTTGTGGCGGAAAGCCGATCCCCTTGCGTGAATTGGCTCCAAAGTCATATGACTGAGGGTATGCCAACTAGGTATTTGAGTGTGTGTGTGTGTGTGTGTGTGTGTGTGTGTGTGTGTATGTGTGTGCTGCAATCGCAGATTGCATTTCACACCCAAGTTGTGTGTGTATTGTGAGCTACTAGCGGTTGGTTGGACGGGTGTGGTTGTCCTTGCATCTCCCACTGGACTAAGAAGGCTGACCCTTGCACTAACCACTTCCTATGTCTGTGTGGGACCAAACAGCCTGATATGTTTGGCTCTGTATTTATCACACGCAGTGGTAATCTCTAGCGTCTCTCATATTTAATGCCTGCAAGCGTTGGCTGTCTGTCTCTTTATCTTCCTGTTTGTTTTCACATCTTGTCTGTCTATCCACCTGCCTCCCTGTTATAACTCGTATCCCATTGCACACACTGTTCAGCGGCTGTGGCGTTCATTAATTGAGAATTAAGAAACCCCAATTAGCACCCTGAGCAACAGCAGTGATTGGCTGTTCTTGGGTGAGAGCGTTTGTTCACAGTTTCTCCTTTGTCCATGAGAGAGTGAGAGATTTGGGAGTTGCCACTGCATGTTTAACATCACATAGACATTTGCCTGCATGTTATTTTAACTCTGATTGCTTGTGTTAAAGGAACACATAAAAATGTGATGGAGAACAATGGTTAGGTGGTTTCTTTAGGATTTCCGTAATCTTGGCTGCTGCCGTGTTTTGGCAGTTATTTGCTTTCATTGTACCCAGAAAACTTCTAATTTCTCTGAATGTTCTCATACATTTTCCTTCTGCGCCACTCCCTACTCTGCCTTCCACACACCCAAAACCCAGCATCACAGGGAGGCATCCACACATCTTTACCCAAACTCATACATACAGACATAAACACACACAAACACAATGACTCACACAGAGAAGCAAGTGAACTCCCAAACCCTTATTCACAAATACTTTCATTTGAACATAAACACACTGACACATGCATGTGCTCTCCCTGTCAATGTGCCTCTGTCATTTCTCTAGTAAGAGCTAGAGGCTTTAAACTAATCTGTAGTGCGAGAGACGCCCAAGGGTGCCATTCCTGCTAATCAGGGTCAGACCAGTTTTAGTTGGCCAAGGCGCTCATGAAACCACAGGGTTGTGATCTGTAATTGTGTTAGTTTAGTGAGGTGTTTGTGATTGTGTGTCCATAGGTTAAGGTGTTTCCCTTCACGTCTATTTTTATACATACGCATTGTTGTCTTTGCACTCGTAATCGCCCACATGCCTTTCAACTGAGGGCTGCCTGATTTTTGCAGTTTCAGGAGGCTGATGCAACCTGACTGACACTCTCTGTCTCTCTCTCACATACACACACGCAACTATACACACACACACACACACACATACACACACACACACACACACACACACGAATGGATGAATCAGATTTGCTAACTGAGGGTAGCAGGATGCAGATGAGAGCTCTGTCATCATCCCAGACAGTGTTTGTCTGACTCCAGTCTCTGTGGTTTGCTCCCCGTGAAAATCTGAAATCGACTCACCCTGTATTATGTGGTTTGGTTAGCAAGTTTCAGCTTTGGTCTATTTTTAGTCATTATGTACTTCAGGAACCTCTCCCTTAATTTAAACAAATTGAACGAAAATGAAATTCAAGTTGGTTCTCTGCCCCCAATAAATCAGAGTACAATGGAATAAACTTCAGAGTAAGCCTCCTTATATGTAAATCTATCATATTTGTAACTGTAAATCAAAACCATTGTAGGGTAATAAACTGAAACATGGTTATTTTTTGTGAGTTGTAGCTTGTATATAGATAAAGTTTTGGTCATCTAAGGACAGATTATAACTAAACTGTCATATAGTCTGACAATAAAATCAGTTACCTCTTTGTTTCTCCCTCTGTCTCTTACTAAAATACATCACTCTCATTTCAACATGAATATTTAATCAATATCATCAATATCATTCCTATTTAATATCATGTGCTACTTAATACCGATGCATTTCTCAACAGAGGTAGTGCTTTGCAGGAATATTGACGTCCTGAGTGTTGTTGTGCTCCATTACGACTGTTATGGTTTTCTGTTAAATTGCTTTTTACTTCCCCCCTTGCCGCAGTGACCAATAATACAGTAGGGACATGCTGTTTATCCAAACTAAATAGTTAAAAAAACGCATAGAATTGTGCAGGACATTTTGATATATATTACATTTTGTGCACAAATTCTCATACTGAGTGTTTCATCTCAACATTTCTGTGGTCTGAATGACCTCTGTTCACAAGTGGTTTGGATTAGCTGGGATCAACAGTAATGCACCATCCAAAAGAGCTTCCACTCCGTTGCCCCCTGCCCTTATTCAAATGATTAAAGCCTGCATGGTGATGCTGCAGCTTGGCAAATGACTGACATGTGGTCACAATATGAGGTGACTATTGTATCCTTGTTGTATCACCAGGCCACGGCGCAGCAGCGCGGAAATAACTGGACACCAGTATAGATTTTTCCATCACACTATTTTAGGATGCTATAGTTGTGTGTGTGCATGCATGTACCATCTTCTTTAACAGTATTCCCGCAAATGGAGATGCATTTTGACTTTTGTCTGTCAGATTCAAGCAGTATATAGAGTATTACATTTCACTGCCATCAGGTGAAAATCTCTATATTTGCCGATTTTGTGGTCAGCCATAGGATTATATGGCTCCTCTGCTGCCTGAGAAAATGCTTTAACCATTCGAGGTTATAAAACCCACTCAATGCTCTATTGGATGAAATCAAAACTGCATTGCCATTGAGATAAATACATTGCTGTTTTGCTCCGTCTGTGAGATGCAAGGTTTTCACATCACAACAGGTTTGTTTTTGTTTGTGCAAGTGCGATACAATACGAGGAACTCTAACTAACAGAATGGATAAACAACATGCAAGCTATTTGAAGTAAACACAACAAAGGACCTTCCTGTTATGCCTCAGCTCTCTGTAATGTGGTTTATTTGTCTGTGTCTCAGTCTGTCTGTGATTTTTGCCTTTTGGACTCCTGCTCTTTCTCTCTCCTCCATTTACTCCTCTCTATTTCTGTATCTATGAGCAACAGCGTGTTTTAAATAGAGACGGACAGATACTGGTTTTCTTTGCCTTTTACCAGTATGGGTATTTCAGTTTAGTCGTGCTGAAAAATGATAACATATTAGATACAGAAATGTTGCATTAGCACAGAACCTTCTGATTTGAGCTTAGAGATTGTATAGTACAACCAAATATAAAAGTTTCACACTAGAGTTTGATTTTCCACATCTTGCAACATGTATGGCAATACTGATGTATTTGATTTTTGACAAGTACACAGTGTTGCGTTCAGGCTATAGTTTTTAAGACCTATAGAGCAGTGGTTCCCAAAGTTTGCAGGTCATATCAAAGGATTGTTATTGCCAAGATAGAACAACAGGAAAAAAATCTGCTACACAGAACTGTTAATTTTTTACAACTTTTCTCTAATTTCTGCTTTTTTTCTTATGAATTACTGGTTCCTTTTTTATCCCCTTAAGCCTTTCAAAGTTATTCAGATAAAACTAACTAATAAATTACTCTTAAGTTTAACTTGTCACTGCTGTTTGGCACATGCTTTGCCTCCTTTTAAGGGGTTACAGGCCAGAAAGGCTGGGGACCTCTGCTTTATGGTACGTTTCAGAGTGTGCTAGGTTGATGTACTGACTGTGTGCACTGTGATCTCTGCCTCTCTGTGCCAGACTGAAGTCCAGAGGTGTTTGGCTTGGCTTCACTCTCTGTTTGATCAGGCTGTTTCTGGAATACTGACTGACCTGTGCCGAGGCCAAATGCATCTCTTTCTGCCCAAGTTAGCATTTTGCTCCTGCCCCTCCTCCAGTTTACTGTCATATTGGTCAGAACTTTGCACAATTTGACTCAATTTTAAAGGAATACTAAATTACTAATTACTAAGAATACTAAATATGGCTGTCCCTGCATGTTAAGGTTTCACCAGACCACCTATATTTCAACTTAAACTGGCAAAGAAAATTGTTCTAGTTCTTCCAAAGGTTCAGAGAAATGAAGGCTCTATTTTTGCACTCCCTCACCTTTTCCTGTTTGTTATCTTTACTCAACCCCAGTCCAAAGTTTACTCTGGTACATCCTCACCAGAGTGTGAGAGTGTCTGCGGACCTGTCTGAGGTTCAGAGAGGTTACCTACACTCCCAACATCACCACAGGTAGCAGTGAGGTGTCAGCACTCAGCAATAGTTTGCACCTGTTTTTGGAAAAACCTCCTGGCAGATGACAAATTACAGTATTTTGTTGTTGACCACCCATTGATCTGCCATTAATGTGCTGGTCAGTAATGCTCTTAAAGGTACCTAACAGTTCGCAGTGCTCTGGAGCACGATGATAAGCATAATGGTAACTTATCTGCACTGAAACAGTATTAAGGCATCTGCTGCTTGGTGGGTCAGTTGAGTCTTAAAAAATAACAGTCTGGTCAGAGTGGTGATTAAGCCTATGGCCCACAGATGAAGTACTGCAAAATTTAAATATTTGCAGTATTATGAACTGGGTGTTGAAGGTGATATTCATGGAAAAAAATGTTGTATTATGTTACTGCCAAACATTTTTGTTGCAGCTACACAGTAAAAGCTTAACTGGTGAAACATGAACTGACTCTTATTTTTTAAGGAGTCAGTAGTCAATTAGTAGTTCTTTTGAATTGCAGTGTCTGTTTCAGTGAGCCTGGCACTTACTGTTTAACAGAGGATCAATTTGAGATATTGCGGGGAGCAATGGAACAAGAAGCAGCCACAGTGAGCTGTTGGATGAAGAGCTGCAGAAGAAAGGCTGCACACCTCTAACTTAATGAGGAAACCAACTCCTTTTACTGTGCTCTGTTGTAGTAGACAATAGACCGTGTAACTAATGGATGTAGCGAGTTACCATGAAGTCACCCAATGGTTTGTGGACTGCCGTTTTGAAGCCTTGAGATAGGCACCAAAAACAGTTTTTGTACCAGCCTGTAAACATGTTTATTTCTGGTCTAAATTTGGGCATTTTAACATGTTTATAGGGACTGACTCACTTCTGGTACCAGCCTCAAGTGGCCATTAAGTGAATTGCAGTTATTGGTATTTCCATGTTGGATAGAAAAAGGCCAATTATTGCCTGACTTCTTTAATAAAACAACAACATTTGGTTTCGCTGCCCCAGAGCGCTGTGTCATGTATTTTTAAACCACATTTGCTGTTACCACCAATAACTACAGGTGTCACCAAATCAATAATTTATTTAGGCAAAAGCAGACATATGCTATACAAAAGTAAAAGACGACAGTGTGCAAAAAATGTTTGACATCTTCACCACTTTGTTTATAGTTTAACATGTAGGGTTTCCTCATTTTGTAATACAATCCATTTACCTTCCTGTCGCTGTATTAACGGGCTCCAGGAACAAAACATCCCATTTAAGGCACTTAAACTCAGGTAGTCCACGATAAAATCCTCCTTTATCCCTACTGATGGATTTACTAAAGGACATATTAAAAAGTTACTGGAGAATATATCTGGCGGATTAAATCAATATCACCGGGGGTTCAACTGACATTGAACCCCCGGTGTATCTGGGGAGTAAGTGTTAGAAATCTAATCAGACGTGGCATAGTGAACATGTTCAATGGATTACACTTGTTAAACTTGTTAAAGGCGTGATGTAGCAGAGATGTTTGACATTGTTATGACCTTGGTGAGTCAGAATCCCACAGTCAAGTACCAATCCATGGTCTATTCTCTATTGTTCAGCTTTCATTGCTGTTTTTGGTGTTTCTGCCATTTAGGAAGTACCTAAACATCTTTAAAGGAAGTGTAGATGAATATTGACTGGATAACTTCAGTATACACAGCATTCCAGGTGCATTGTGACTATTGATTTTCAAAATTATAAATGTTGGACCAGACCGCAAGATCACATCAGACTTTTGCTATTTTCTTTTGATAGTTC
Source organism: Plectropomus leopardus (assembly GCF_008729295.1). NCBI lineage: Eukaryota > Metazoa > Chordata > Actinopteri > Perciformes > Serranidae > Plectropomus > Plectropomus leopardus. The sequence continues at coordinate 37,198,929 of NC_056467.1, forward strand.
TAGTCTTGAGCTGCCTCCATGTCTCTATGGACCAGTGACACTCAACTTAAGGCTGTAATTGGACCAAGTTTGGCATGATAGAGTGCTGGTTGTCCAGTTAACCATTTTCCACTTCACAAGGAAAATAAATTGATTCACACTGGGACATTTTAAGTACTTTGAATCGCTGCCAGAGGGCATAAAAAAGGATCGGAATACAGCTTGTTTATAAAAAGAAGTGCCAGTTAATGATCCCCTGGATACTCAAACAGTGTCCTAGGCCAATAAAATGTTAATGTTTGTTTATTATTATTGGTTTATAATGATAGACCAATAATAATTTGCAAAGGTGGCCCCTGTACAAATTAAGTTGAGTTTTCCTTGTTATAGACTACAACCTGCTTGTATTGGTTTCCTTGCTGACTTAGATTTTATCCTCAGCGTCCTAGCTTTACTCTAGCCCTGGTCCTATATCCACATCCTTCCTGATCTCCATCCAATTTCGATATGTCTCTGTCTAAATCCTCAACCTGATTCTCACATCTTACCTTGACATCATTTCCAGCCAGACTGTTGACCCTAGCTCATCTTCATCTATTTAATGGCCTTAGTCCCGCACAGCCAATGAATCCACCAAACCCCCTAACTGGCTCAGCCCTTACTTCCCAAGGTAATTAAAGCCATCATTCACTTTGCTGGAGTCAAAGGATCAACATTTGCCACCTTTTAAGTGAACCAGTGATATAGTGATCTATACAGAATCTATATGATCACTATATGGATATTTTAATTCTGACTCTCCACTTGTTTGCAATTTTTGAGAACCTATTCAAAGTAGCGTATACATTTAATACATAAAATACAGTATCCACTGTGCTTAAACAGGATACTACTTCCCTGAGCATAAAGGCAACACTTCTGGTTTTAAATACATGCTTAGATTCAAATGTGTTTCCCAGCAAAGTGAACTATCACTTTAAGAGTTTGGACCAGCAGCTGAAGAGAGCCTTAATAAGATTAGCCCTGCCACTTGACAGCCACAGCTTAAGAGGCACCTCCACTGACCTGTGTGTCTCTATCCAGCAGAGACAGTGCATGTGTATCTGTTTGTGCGTGTGTGTATTATAAAATTGTGTTTGTTAGTGGGAAAGCCTGTTTATTTGTGTCTGCATATCAACCTGTATGTTGGATTTGATGCAAAATCCAATTAGGTCAAGACTTTTGTGGTTTTGTCTGTATGTGTATGTACATGAACTAATGCATAGCAAGACATGCCTGTGCAACATTGGTCCCCTCAAGTCAGAATGCAGACCGTATATTATGACTGTGCTAGGTACACTTTGTCTTTATCACAGATGATTTGTGCCACTCAAGAATTTAAAGCATCCACTCAACCCTTACCTTCTTAAAACCTCCTGTCCACCTTGTCTATTACTCAGTATTATGTTGTCATAGGCTGTGATTTTGGGTGAAACAGGCTTAAAATTAGGACTTTCATAACTTTGAATAACTGGATTGCCTGCCTTTTACAAGCATTTGAACCTTTGACACTTGAGAAAACGGGTTTTATTTCTCTACAAAAACATAATAAGCAACTTGACAAGAAATGGCCTCGAAACTGCAAAAATCTGTAAAAGTTATTATTATTCTAGGTATTATCAAAATGAAGGGAACATGACCAGAAATCTGTTTATAATTCTTATTATTCAATATTTAAATTTATGTTACAGAACTATCTTTAGCTCATTTTCCTATTTGTTTTTTACTTTTCTTTTTGCCTATTTTCAGATAATTTTCTCAGAACTTTTTACTATTTTCCTGCTTTTTTGCTTATTTTTGGGTAATTTTCTCCTAACTTTTTGCTTATTTCGTCGTCAAAAATTATTTTTTTCTTCCATAAAACCTATTTACAGCTAATTTTTGTGATTTTTTTTTTTCCAAATTTCTTGCTTAAAAAGCAAGACTTAAACTTATTTTCACGTAATTAGCATTTAACGTTTTCTAAATCTATTGCTAATGTTTTTTCCATGCAACTTTGTTTTTACTAATTTCTTGCTAATTTTTGGGTCATTTCTTGTTGAGCTGTTCGCCTTCTTACCATGTTTTTTTTTAAAGAAAACCAGCCAACTTGAACCAACAAGAAAACAATCATCAAACAAAGAGCCACAGAATTTCTCACCATAGCTGCCCTGGTCACTGTATGGACTGATGGTGGCAGATGTACTGCTGGTGGTGTTGGCTGGGTGTGCCAGATGCCACATGACTCTAAATGGGCAGTCTGAGGGCAGTTAGTTATGAACAGTGACTAATATGAAGCACTGTGTTCTTGTCCACCCCATGCACCGCTTTGCAAAAGCCAGGCACCTCACTGGGAAACATTTAAGTTGGCATTAATATCATAATCAGAGGTCTGCTTATTCTCAGACAGACAGCAGGCAGTTAACCACAGAGAGCCCCCCGCCTACACCCCCCGTACACCGTCAGCTTTTCCGCCTTCTCATTCACTCATCCCACCCTCCATTCTCCCCTTCTGTTCGGCTGTTCCCACCTTTATCCAGCCTTTGCCCCAGGACCTCAAGCCACTTTACATTCCCAACATATTCCACCAGCATGGCCCATCAGCACCAGCACAGACTTGACCCGCTCATACATCAGTGTTGTTGTCAGTGAAGACTTATCTGCAGCCTGGGAGTTAGACTCTCAAACTCACATCATTCCACATTCAATAATACCTAATGACAAGTATGTCAGCACAAAGTGCTTTAACTTGGACACAGTGGAATAGCTCATAAATCTTACTCAGACCTTGTTCTGCTTCATGACTTTTTCTTATTTTATGATGGCAGCTTATCAATATGAATGGCACTAGATGACTGATGCTTTTAAAGTACACAATAAATGTCATATACGTTCAGAATCATGACTTTATGTAAGCCATTAGCATATTATTTAAACCTACAGGGGCACACCTCAAACACACCTCATTCACATTTTATCTCCTTTGAAAAGTATATATCTGTCCAGTTAAGTATTCCTTACCTAGAGCTAAGAATGGGTGTGCTTCATCACATTAAAATGACCCTTTAATATGTACATACCGTGTGGGTCCTCTTCCACAAAGTGCACCACATTGTCCTACAGTAGCCCAGAATGGACTAACCAAACTCTGGCTCTAGATAAGACCATTTGCGTTTTTGCATCAGCCACCTACATGCTTGGAAGTTTCAGTTTTGCAACCTCACCAGCTACTTAATCCTTCAAACTGGACCATTAATATGTCATTAGATAAAACATTTGTTAAGTGATTGGTTTTGAAATTTGACAGTTGAGTTTCAAGGTCTCACATTCTAAAAGAAAATGTAGAAATGAAAGCATACCAACAAAACATGGCAGTTAGTCACATGGCCTTGTTAAAAATGACCTGAAATAAATTAAGTGTACATAAAAGGACCTGTTTTTACAAGGCATAAAGGAAAAGAAAACACGTCTCCTTAAACCAGAATAGCATTTCAGAATTAATACATCCAAGAGCTTCTGACCAATGGGCTCAAGCCTTTTACCCCATAGTGTGTTTCTTTTTCTGTTGTGAGCACTGGAGTGATATGTCTTCATTACGATATAATGAGGCAACAACAGCTGGTCACTCACATGAAGTTCTCCAACTGACCGTAGATAAGACAATCTGCTGATAACTTTAGTAAGTAAACAATATCCTTGGCCTCTCGCTCTTTCTTGCACTTTGTCTGTCTCTACTTCTGTACTTTTTCTCAGGCCCTATCTAGTGTTGAATGTTTTTTACTTAAACTCACACTCTGTTAACATGCCCATCACCCATCTCCAAATAGGCCGGCTGTTACAAAACACTCTGTTTCATGCCAGGGTGCCGACTCTGGCAACACATCTCAGCCACCTCTCCATATCAAAGTGTGTGTGTTTGTGTGTGTGTGTGTGTGTGTGTGTGTGAGAGAGAGAGAGAGAGAGAGATTAAAAGTGGGAATGAAAAGGAGATTCAGAGTCAGAGATTGACATGGATGTGTGTGTGTGTGTGTGTGTGTTTGTTTGTTTCTGTGCATTTATCAGTTTTTCAAAGCTCTTCTACCTCTGATCCTTCAGGAATGCCACTTTTTCTCAGACTTATTTCACTTTAGCCTCCAGTCATTCCAATCTCAGCCCTTCACCTTCGACCTCTGAATTTTTTTTCCCCAGAGGAACAAATTGAAATTCTTGTGTTGGTTTTTCCTTGACCCTCTGCAAAACAAAAATGCATCATCTTGCCAGACAAACAAGCAAATGATCTCATACTGTAGATCTACATGTGTACATCTGCTATGTGATGTTTGCTCATGAGTGTCTGAAGGTAGAATTTAATCTTCGATACTGTTATCAGTTCCATGGTGCTGCAGGACTGTTTGGAAGACCCACTGCAGCTCTGACCTACTTGTGTCAGTGTACAGGGCTGCATGTCGACTTTTTTCATTGAGTGTGTGTCTTAAATCGTGCTCAGGACGGTGTGTGTTTGAGGCGAACTCTCTGTGGACGCAGGGAGTGTGAGAAGCTGGGTGTTTTGACAGCTTTAGAACAGTTCCAGTACAGTGCTGAGGCAGGGGGTGTGCAGGCCTGTTGGATATTTGGGCGAGCTGTAGGGGTGAGAATAGGGTCAGTGGAGGAATGGACAAGAGGGAATGAGATGAAGGGATGAGTTTCATTCCAAAATGCTCTATGGCCATTAAAATGATACATAATATCCATTGCTTAATATTGATGATCAACTATGGAGGATTTTCCTTAAAAACAATGCATAGACTTGTCGCAATTATTAGTTATGACCCATTAGAAGTGTGTGTATTTAACTGCAGAGACTCTGCCCTCTGTTGGTATCTTTTTTATTTTTTTTTCCTTATTTCTGTGCACAGGACTTTTATGGGTGTGTAATCCCACAGCACTAAGGTGAGGTTAGGGCTTTATAAAAAGGTATCGTTCAGATGCCATACCATAAACAGCATGCATCCAAGAGACAAAGTGCAGGAAAAAAAATCACACAAATATAGCAAGACATAAAACCACATGACAGTTAATCTGAGGTTGGGTTTTCCTTTCACTTTCACTGGTGAACATGTTTACAAAAATTTATCAAAAATCCTGCGTAATATACCTTTAAATAAAAACTCATGATGTCATCTGAATTCTATTAGTAATACTACTACTAATAATACCTTCTTTATATTGCACCTTTAACAACAGAGTTGCTTTTACAAACAAAGCAAAAGCAGAAATGAGATACATAGGAGATACAATAACAGAAATAAACAAGAGAACAAATAATGCAAAATGCAGAATGCAAAATTTCAATATAAAATAATAAAAACAAATATACATAAAAAACAACAAAGTCATAAAACCAAAAATCAAGGGAAATAAAATAAATAAAACATTAATTAAATAAGCAAAATAAATAAAAAGACGAGCCCAACAAGTACTCACTTCCACCATAATGGAAACATGTATGATTTTTAAATGAAACAACAGCACTTATTTTCTTATAACAGATGTCACATTTTCAAAATGGTGGATAGTTGATTGCAAAATGAAGCCCTTCAAGAACATTTGACGAAAGCATTGTATACGGGTAAAAAGGTATTCTAAGGACACCAAATTGTGATTTTTATTGATCTTGGATGAAATGTTTTCATCAATTGTTCAGTAAAACTTGAGGAAACTTGGATGGTGTTGAATATATGCTGCAGACTAAAGGTATTTGTCCAAGCAGCAGGACACTCCTTGCTGAGGTAGCTATGCCAAAGAATGATCTCAGCTCATTCTCCCAACTTTAATCTCACCAAAGTGTAAAAGCAATGGGAGTAGACTTCCCACACAGTTAATAAAAGAGCGATAAAGCTTGTAAACAAAGCCACACAGTCCTTTCTGTACTACTGTAGCTGAAAAGGCCAGACATAAGCTCAGCCTGTGCTGCTTGAGAGTTCTCTCACAAGTACACGTCTCCGACAAAGGGGCTGCCTCTCTACATTTCTGAGCCCTCTCAGTGCCAGTGCTGTTGAACCCCTGCTTTCTCCAGCAGCATTCCAGCCCATCTTTCATGCTGTTTCATTCTGGCCATGCCAGCCAGGTCAGGGGCCAGTGTTTTCTCAGGGCTTCAAGACAACACTGAACAAATAGATATAAAAAAGACATCTCCACTGGTTACACAGCGAACTCATGTAACTGTGATGTTGGTGCTGTGGTATTGCATGTGCGCTTTTTTGCATGTTATCACACATATCTATGGGTTTGTGGGGATGGACAGAAGCAGAAGGGTCAAGTCATAGATTTGTGCTTCATAAACACTTTCACTCCAGTCTTGCAGCCACTGCTGATTTACATGGTTACAGAGATGTTGGCACTCGGTGAAACAGAGAGCTTATGCCTCCTTTGTTTCAGAGTACCTCAGTACCAAATCCTACCAGTAGATGTCTGTCTTCAGTCTTCCACAGCCATGAAAGGAAGCTAGTAGATCAGACTGTCTAGGTCCCCACATGGCCAAATACTGCAAAATGTCCCAAAAGAATTGCAAGTTAAAATGTAACCTAATATAAATTCTACTCTCATGTCTTATCTGAAATTGCAGGTTATGAAAGCAGAGAGACTCAGGAGAAGCTCAAATACTGAAAGCATGTCTGGGCAAAGTCTTTAGCTGGATAACAACAGATTTACAAAGCAATTGAAGTTTAAAGTAAAAATAGTTATGCTGGCAGAATAGTGAGGTACTTTTACCTCCTGGCAACATGGCAGCATTTTTCTTCTCTGGTGCAGCTTCACATTCCTGGAATGAATTCCCAGACATCGAGATCTCAAAAAAATGTATAGAGTAAACAACTGAGTATTTTTCCACAGCAATCCATGATCTGCTGTCTTTTTTTCTTGGCTCCTGTATTGGCTTCTGTAGCAATACACAAGTGTTGCTATGTGGTAGCTAGTTGCTATGCCTGAACACCCAGAATAACCATAGAAGAAAATGTCTCTCCTTTGCCCATGAGTAATAACTACACCATTGCATCATTTAACCGGATATTATAGGAGAAAATTTGTATGTTAAAAAAGGACTGAATGAGAGATTGAGAAAATCAGACTTTTAAATTTGCATATTTAATAAACAATTAACAATAACAATTAATGTCTCGTTTTTGCGAGTAATAATGAAGGCTGAGCGTCACACAATGACAGAGAGTATAAAAGCAGCTCAGTGGTGGATGTTCAGCTCCCCCAACGAAAGGCAGCGTGCTTTGCGGCATGCATTGAGTTAACAGGATGGCAGGAGGACAGTTTCGGGGCGGGGATACTATCGGTTTTGCAGGATATGATTGGCTCTTGTGTCCTAATCTCATATGAGACCATTAAGTGTTCCTCTTCAGCTCCAACATCAGACTAATAAAGTCTTAAATGTATGATGTTTGGAGTGTTAATGCGCTTTTGCTGGCTGATATTTATGTTGAACAAAGCTTTTTTGATGACTGCTGTCTCGCGTCAATTCACACAGAAAAGCAGTAGTGAAAGTGAAAGAAAAATGCAAACGCCAGTGATTGAATTTGCTTTTTGAAATCATTTTGAAATCAACCGAATTGTTATACGTGATATACGTTATACGTATATCATGATTTTCTCACCATTTATTTATTCTATGCTTCCATTCTGGCCTCAAATTTGTAACAAGATTTGTATCGATTGTGGTGGAAGTGTCTTAGGGGCGCTACTACTCCCAAATGTCTTTTTTTCTGACGGCACCTGAACGCAGCACAAGATGAGTTTGGCAATTTGAGTCGTGACGCGCAGTCGTGGAGGCGTGTCTCTGATGAAATCAGCTGGGGAAACAACAACAGAAAAGGAGGTGGCTCAAAGCAGAAATATCTTTAGGCCAGTTATGTTTACGTTTTATTCTAAAAAGCGTCCGATAATCAAACCAGCATTAACATCAGGTCGGCAGCAGCGAGTCGATACTTGTTGAGGTCTGTGAGACGCTGGATTAAGAAGTCAGCGAGCGGGAAGTAAGAAGAAGAGGATGTGACAGGGCAGAGGTCCTGCAGTCATATGTGCTCTTTTACAAACAACGAGACCACCGCGACCACCTCTTCATTCTCCGCGCGTCTTTGTCCGGTTTGAGTGACCGGCTGAACCACCAGCAGAGTGGCATGTGGGTCAATTCCGGAACCGTCGGAAGGTAGGGACCCTCCAGCAGCAATACTAGGTCACATGCTCCCAATGCAATTCTTGTTGTGCACAAAGAAATCCACACACAGCTTGTAAAATCCTTAACTCAAAAGATTCACAAATCATCAGCAGCGTTTAATTCATGTCATGGTGACCTTATTGTGCGTAATGCGTAATGGGCTTTTAATCTCCCTCTTAAATCTCTATAATGTCCCTTAATGGTCTCAGAGTCTCTCATATTTAAGATTTACATTATTTTTGCATGGCATGTTAAAGTGGAAGATTATTGTTCTTAATCCCACGCGTGCTGCACAGACTGCTTTTCGATTCAGTGTTGTAGTGCAGTGGATGGGCTTGGCACATTACGCAAGACTTATCAGCGCATCATTTGGGATGTAGGCTGATATCCACCTGCCTTTTATCCTACAACATCAATATGTGAAAGACATCTTCTCACCACACTGAATGCGGTATCCAGCCTGCATTTTATTTCCCCACACAGGGATGCCAATAAAATAGATGGCAATGATTTGTTGAATCGGTTTCCCAAAAAAAAAAATATGAATGAGCCAGGTGGTTATGAATGGCTGCGGGGAGAGGGAGCGCACGAGGTGCTTTTCATTGATGAGCGTAGTGATGTTACAACACAGTATTTACTGACACAACATGCGGTTAAAACAGTGACAATAGATAAGGTGCAGAATCTCAGTTTGTAAGAATGCACACACACTGATGCATGCACGCCCATGGATGCACGCACACACACTGTAATGCTGATCCCATGGCTATGACGTCGTTCGAGGGATTGTGTTACGCAGGTAGCTGCATGGCTGCTGAGGAAGCTTCTCACTTGAATCTGCGAAAGAATAAATACAGACTATTACTCATGAGAACTTCTTATCTGACCATATTTCATTTCCACTCATCAGCAATTAATCATATCTGCAGGAAGTTGTTGCATAAACAATTTGGCACACTTCTCTTCCATATTGTGCAATCTTTGTCTTTTGGCCAATATAGTTTTCTCCTGAGAAGATGTCTATTAAGGGCCAGCCTGTGAGTGGCTTATCCTTTCGTGGAAACACCAACTGTTCTAAATTTTATCATTTATTTTATCATTACTTAATATTCTTTCCACATCCTGGGTATTTTTTATTTATTTATTTTGGTTTTAGACCTTCTGTCACTACTGCTGTTAATGAATCAGTGATCGGGCCTGTCATTATGTCTAGTGTTAGATGGATCTGGAACAGAGCTACTTATTGTTCTGGTCAGGCACAATGCCCAACGCTTTGACTGTGTCAACAGCTTTGAGATAACATAGTGCAGCACTGACAGACCCACATGGAAGAATCAGCCAGCATTATATGGCTGGCTTGAATGTTCTGACCCCTTTATCAGTCTGTGGTGGAAGGTAGACAGAGGTAACAGGCAATTTTGTGTATGTTTTATGCTTTATTTGTGTGTCTGAACCCAGTGTGTTACAACATGGACCGCAGAACTTTGGTGAGAAAGTATGTTGTACTTTCACTTATGCTCAGTTGTCTTGTAGGTATGTATGTATACTATTTATTGTATATTAGCTATATAATTAGTGTCTAGTCTATTTTTAAGATGAGAGGACCAGGGTTTTGTATTTTAGCCTATTTAAAGAAAAAAAAAGAAATGACATTATGTTTAAATCCCCTGTTACATTCCCAAAGGAGATAAGTGGCTTTGGATATATATCTTCCACACAAACTTAATCCACCTGCCCATTGTAAAAAAACACAAAACACATTATCAGGACATGATATATACTGTATGTTGAAAATGTCATCAGTGTTGTCTATAGATATTATATCAATATTGTGATATGAGACTACATATGATCTTGGATTTTAGATCATATCATAACATTGTAATTATTTTCTTTTCCTGCTTTTAAAAGCTGCATTACAGTCAAGTGATATAATTTTCTGAACTCAACAGACTTTTCTAGCTGTTCTATTATTTGATTTTCCTCACTTTGTCTTTATATTCACATTACTGATGAGTGTTTATCAGAAGAACAGGTGAGTTTTACACTCTGTATTTAAAGATGGCATTTTTTAAACTAAAGATAACAATTTGGCAATAACATTTTGATCTTGAATTAAGACTTGTTAGCTCTAAACAGTTACAAAGTGCTGTAAAGGTCAATGGCAAATGGCAAATTAAATGACAGACATACTGGGAGACACTGTACATTCTGCACTGGAGTGGAACGAACAAGGGCATGAAATAGAAACAAGATAAAGAAAAACAAGTTAAGACAGCAAGAGAGATGGAGAGTAGGTGGAAAATATGGACGAGGAGGAGGAGGAGAAAGATGGGGAGGGATAAAGGAAATTAGGGCATCATGCGGAGCCTTCCTGTGTTTACAAAGCATTATTGCAGCAGAGAGAAGAGAGCAGGGAGGCTTTCTCAAGCAGGCCAGCATGCTGCTCCCAAAGACCCTCTCATTCATTAGGATTGATTCGTACACATCGCCGTCTGCCAGGGGCTGCTCAGTAATACCAGTACGTACCATCTGCAGTGGGTGAGGCAAGTGCGTGCCAGCGTGCATGTGTATATGCATGTCTGTACTAGTGTGTATGAGTCTGAGGTCTACTGTCAGCCATCCAGGGAGCCAAGCAGAGGCTACAGACCAGGTTATGTAACCAGTCTGTGCCAGCTGTGCCTGTGGCAGTCACTGTCTCAAACACCCACATAACACCCCCCCCCCCCCCCCCCCCCCCCCCACACACACACACACACACACACACACACCTGAAAATCATCCACAATGAGTAAACACAATGAGCAGGCTTTTGACAAAAAATCAGTTTAAATTAAGTTGCATACATGATTGCGCACACAGCCATCATTTCATCATCATTTAGTGTAAATCCCATAGCTCTGTGATGTGTAGTGCGCAAGTGATGACCCATGTATAAAGTTGGCAGTTATTGGGGTCATTTTTTTCTTTTTTGCAGGGCTGGGTGGAGGGAGCGGAGAGGCAGGCGGCTCAGTCAGGGTGTCGAGGGTGAACTCTAGCCCCAAGGAGGAGGACAGAAAAAGAAGCGGATGGGGGCTGTGGAGGGTTTTGGGATGAGTGGTTGCTGCCAGTGGATTGCTAAAGGTGTTACATAACAGAGAGAGGGAGACAGAGGGGGAAGCAAAGCAAGTGTGGGAGGGCTGTCTGCTTAATGCTGCTCCTTGATTGCTATCCAGAAAAGTGTGAGGTCATAGATGGCCTCTAAAAAAAAAAAGGGGGGGGGGGGGGGGGCATGGTGCTGGATGAGAGAGAAAGTCTGGGAGAGGATGAGAAAGAAGGGTGGTGGGGAGAGAGGTTACTAAAAGAAGGATGGAATAACTGTGAGCTGGAGCATTACATTTGAATGAATACAGAATAGGAAGGAGAGCGGGGGGAGTCTGTGAGCAGTTCAGAAGGTGTGGTTGAGTGGGCAAAGCTGGGTATAAAAACCAGACATACAGAAGGATAAATGAATGGATTAGGGAAGTGTATAAAAAATCAATCCGGGCCCTTGCGGTGTTCCCCGGTTGCGACCTTGCTGCTGCTGCTCGCTCTGTAGCGCCCTCCGCTGCCCCCAGGGGCGGAGGCGGAAACGGCGCACGGGGAGACAATGCGCCGTACATGGGGGGGGCGGCAGGGCGCCAGGGGTGGCAGCGGCGGGGCCCGGCCAGGGGACGTCAGGGCGGTGCTTTGCCTGCCGCCGTGCACGTGGCGGGCGTGGTCTAGTCGGTCGGCCCTGTCTTTCCCCCCTTGCTGCATTCTCTGGTCTCTGCTTGTGTTGCTGGGTTCTTCTTGATTCTGGGCTGCTGCCACCCTTCGCTTGCCATTGGCTACGCGGCACCACCCGGTCTTGCCCTTCTGCCCTCTCTGCCTCCTTTCTGCTGCTTGATGCTGTGGGCCCTGCACTGCGACGGACGGGAGCCCGCCCTGCGGCCGCGCGGCCGGGGGGGGCCGGGCGGGCGGCCTAGGGCCGGGCCCCGCCCCCCGGCCGCCGGGGGGGGGGGCGGTCCCCGCCCAGGCTCCGCAAAAGCCGGCGCCCGCCGGCGCGGCGGAAAGAAGGGAACGCCGGGGGGGACAACCCCTGTGGCAACAGGGCCCCCGCCAACAAGATCCCCCCCTAAGGGGGGCGCGAGTCAGGTGCAAGGCCCGTGGCCAGGGTCGCCCTGAGGGAGGGCGCCGTGGTGGCGGGCCCGCCCCTGTGGGGGGGGGGCGCCCTGGCTGCCCGGCCAGGTGCCCGACGTGGTCTGGAGGGGCAACACGGGCAACCCCTCCTCCTAGTTGGGATAGCACAAATAAGACACACAAAGTTGGGCCGGACCTGGCCCCCTGGTTGAACCCCGCCCCCCCCCCCCGACCACCCCAACGGTCGGGTCCCGCTACGCAATGGCCCCCGGCCTTGGTCCCGAGTCAGCCCCCGGGATGAGCCCCCCCCCCCCGTCCCTTCCTGTCCTCCCTCGGCTAGCGACGGCAGCGGCTGGCCGGGTTGGGCGCCCGAGCAGGGGGGGGCTGGTTTATTAGGCTGAGCAGGGCCCGGGGGAAGGCCGCCCCAGTGTCGACGGCCCCGGGGACTCCTGGTTTCTGAAGCGGGGGGAGAGGAGTGTTAAAAGCGACGTGTGTGAATGGGTCGTTCAAATACCAGCTCCAACCAGGAGGGAGAGCTCTGAATATGGATATAAACACTCACACACACTTTGGTCCCCTCTTGGCAAAATCTGAAAAATTTCACCAGAGGCCATAACACATGATTTTATGATGATTTAGAGCATGTCCAAGTGGGGACTTAAAAAATGTCCCCTGTTAGTTTTGCCGTTCCCTGTTGGTGACTGTGTAACGATGAGTATGTTCCCTGTTATATATATGCGCGAGTGCACACACACACACACACACACACACACACACACCTGAAAATCATCCACAATGAGTAAACACAATGAGCAGGCTTTTGACAAAAAATCTGTTTAAATTAAGTTGCATACATGATTGCGCACACAGCCATCATTTCTTCCAACAATTACACAGGGACACTTTTACTATGCAGTCAAGCCTGTGATAGTGTAAATCCCATAGCTCTGTGTGAGTGCGCAAGTGATGACCCATGTATAAAGTTGGCAGTTATTGGGGTCATTTTTTTCTTTTTTGCAGGGCTGGGTGGAGGGAGCGGAGAGGCAGGCGGCTCAGTCAGGGTGTCGAGGGTGAACTCTAGCCCCAAGGAGGAGGACAGAAAAAGAAGCGGATGGGGGCTGTGGAGGGTTTTGGGATGAGTGGTTGCTGCCAGTGGATTGCTAAAGGTGTTACATAACAGAGAGAGGGAGACAGAGGGGGAAGCAAAGCAAGTGTGGGAGGGCTGTCTGCTTAATGCTGCTCCTTGATTGCTATCCAGAAAAGTGTGAGGTCATAGATGGCCTCTAAAAAAAAAAAGGGGGGGGGGGGGGGGGGATGGTGCTGGATGAGAGAGAAAGTCTGGGAGAGGATGAGAAAGAAGGGTGGTGGGGAGAGAGGTTACTAAAAGAAGGATGGAATAACTGTGAGCTGGAGCATTACATTTGAATGAATACAGAATAGGAAGGAGAGCGGGGGGAGTCTGTGAGCAGTTCAGAAGGTGTGGTTGAGTGGGCAAAGCTGGGTATAAAAACCAGACATACAGAAGGATAAATGAATGGATTAGGGAAGTGTATAAAAAATCAAGAGGTAAAGATGCCAGGAACTGTGCATGAGGTAGAGCTGTAAGCCATCTCCTTATGAAACCCCCACTGGTCTTAAAGCAAAGCCATACTGAGACACACACTATCCAAATTATGCATGAGCTTCTTTGTCTGTCTGGTCCTCCTGCACCACACACACACACACACACACACACACACACACACACACACACACACACACACACACACACTGAGTCAATCTGTGACATTCCAGAGTAAAACAGAAGGTCAGTGTTTGTGTGTGTTGAGTGGGCGTCTGAGTTCCTGTCACAGTGATCCTATCACTGTGGCTTTGCCTGCACCCGTCAATATGTCACTGTAAGAGTCAGAAATACATGCACAAAAAGTGGGTCAGTATCTTATTCTCTCTTTCATACACACATTTTATTGTGACATTCAGACACCTCTTTGCCCTTGTAGCCTCCTTCACTGCATGTTGGGGGGAGATGACACTGAAGTCTAGACGTCTGTGCACAGTTCACTATAGGTCGTTGGCTTAAAATGAAACCTGAGCTTTGCAGCTTTTCTTTCCGCTCCTCTGAGCTGCACTGTTCTGCTCTCACAGCCTCCAGCTTCTGCTCATCCTCCAGTCGTGCAATTAAAAATAATTGTTGAAGTTTGCGAAAGCTCGTACAGTTTAAATATAAACCTGAGAGCAGGTGCGTATTTGTGTAGTGCAGTAGTGTGCGTGTAAACAATTGTGTGTTGACCGACGCATGACCGTACTCTCGCTCGGAGCCGGATGCAGAGCCTCAGATGGAGGATGATATCCGGGGGCTGGGTACTCTTGATCCCCCTGAGAAACTCTCCACACCACCACCAACACCGCCTCCTGGTTACATCACTGCTCGCATCACTCCATGCCTCACAGACTGGCCCTAAGCTCATTACCACATGCACACGCATGCACGCACGCTCACATGCACATATGCACACTAACTTCCAGACTCCCACGGGTCAATAGTTAAGGACCTTCAACTGTACTCTCACTTGTACTTGCTCTTTTTCTCTACCTGTCTTTCTCCCAAAGACAGCCACACGTTTAAAGAGAAACATCGGCTGGAAAAGCTGTGATATGTTCCCCTGAGCGGTCTTAGTTATTGTCGGTCATGCCCTTTTGATCCCAGTGGCATGACTGACTGATTCCAATGCTGGCTTCACAGTCCCCCTCTCTCTCTCTCTAAGACTCTAATAATCCCCTCCTGCCTTGTCTCTCCGACAATCCCTTTTTCTTATCGACTGCTGCATTGGAAACGCTCAGGATTAACAATAGTACGCATCCTCTTTCCCTCTTAAACACATATTGTGGATGTTACAGAACCACTTGTGTAGTATGTCAGGCTTCATACTTGGCCCTTCATCCCCTTTTTTTCCTAAAAATTCACTGAGAGGACTACTGCTTTGGCAGCTGCTATAACCATTAGGGAGATAGTTTTATCTCCTCTACCTGTGGTACGTGTCTCTGCAGATGTTGCAGCCAGACAGGGCAAGGGAACAGGGTATTTATAACTCTGAAAGTCACAGCTCTATCTGTTCCATATGGACAATTCAGGACACACTTTTCCTGTGTTCAGATAGACAAAGGTAGGCCCTCTGTGCTGTACTTCCTGGCTGACGTAATTGGGACTCCTTCTGACAGGAAAAATGTTTTTGTTGTTGTTGACAAGTAGAATCAATGTCTGTGGTCTTTGGGGGAGAAATAAGTTCTGTATAGCTGCAGTGATATTATGATCAGACCGGTGGTGTGTGACGACATGGAGAGCGTGTCACAGCTTATTAGCAGGGTGCAGACATGGCTCATGTGTCCAATGAATAGATGCCATTTTTAGCTGCCGTTGTCTGATGGTGCTGGACTGAAGTGTTTCACCAGCATCAGCGTCAATGTAATAGCAAGTAAAGGCCTTTATGAATGTTTCAGATGCTCTATTTATGGGACCTTGGGGTGGGTCTTTGAACTAGTTGCAAGGACGGATGGACTGATTAGCTGACTAGAGGTCTAACTGTGTGTGTGTGTGTGTGTGTGGGCTGGTTATGCAATCCAGCAGATTCTTCCAGGAATGTTTTTTTTTTTTTTTTTAATGGGTATTAACATGTGTTTTGACATGTCAGAAATGTTTGTAAGCAGTTTATAGAAAGGGGATTTTGATAAGCTTTGCACAGTGATGTGTGGCTTTAAAAGAGGAAGTCCGCTGAGCTGTGTACATAACCACATAACCGCCTCTGTCTTGTGCTATAAGGTCAAGTCAGGAGTTGACTGGTGATCGAACATGCAACAGCGCTTTTTCTGCATTTTTCTTCCCTCTCTGTGTAAGCCTAGAATGAATATGTTTGACCACAGCTTCCCCAGGGCTCCCAAATGACCCCAAAAAGTTAATTACAAATGCCTTTATGAGGGATTTTAGTGCTGCTAGATGTTTCTTCACTTGCATTGTGTTTTCTCTGAAACTTGGTTGCATCTAAAGGGGGACAGATACGGGGAAAGACAAACAAGGAGAGAAAAGGACAGTGAGCTCAAGGGAAGTCTCTCTTTTTGTCTCTCTGTCTTTCTCTCTCTCTGTGCTGTTACAGAAATAGCTCTGCGGTCCCTCCATTCCTCAGCCTGCGAACCATGTGCTCAGTTGAGGAGTTTGGCAGAAGCCTCTGTACACTGGTCAGTACAGCTACGGAGGCTTAGAGCCTTAACAAAGCTTCCCTAGGCTGAACTGGGCGAGAGTTAGAAGCGAACTGCGCCTGGTGCCAGTTTGCTTCCATTGTCGAAATGCAGTGTCATTTCTCCTGGGATGCTTTATCAATGTGATTTTAATTTCCCATGAATATTAAATTAACCTCTTTTCTCTCTCTCGCTCTTTCTTCTACTCTCCAGGGCCCTCTCCATGGATATAGACACAGACTATGAGCGGCCCAATGTGGAAACCATTAAATGTGTGGTGGTAGGGGATAATGCAGTAGGCAAGACCAGGCTAATCTGTGCCCGGGCCTGCAATGCCACCCTCACACAGTATCAGCTGCTTGCCACCCACGTGCCAACCGTCTGGGCCATCGACCAGTACCGTGTATGCCAGGAGGTGGGCACACACATACACATAAACACACAGCCAAACACAGTGTGGAAAGAGCCACATATAGGCAAACTCTTGTACACTTTTGTAGATGTTACTGAGGCTAATTCTGTTTATTATGCATATGAATCACAGGTAAAAAACATATTTTTTCAGGCCTGTGAAATACAACTTCATTCTAAAAATGTTGACCGTGCAGTTTGACATTCCACTTAGTTTTTTTTCCCCCTAAGCCTAGTGATTACATAATCCTTCAATTCCTCTAAAAACATAAACGTCACAATGAAGTTAAGACCTTTCGGCCTGATTACAGGGATGTGTGTCTGTGTTGCAGGTGTTAGAGAGATCTCGCGATGTAGTGGATGAGGTCAGTGTGTCCCTGAGGCTGTGGGACACATTCGGGGATCATCACAAAGACAGACGATTTGCCTATGGCAGGTGAGCAGATACAGAAACAGGCACAAACGGTTTCAGACATTCCAGCAACCAGAAAATAGTTACTGACCCAATAACACAATTGCTGGCTGACCACAAGGTTAACTACCTTGCACCATGTTCCATTTTCACAATTGGTGCAGCCAAGAGACTGCTTTGTGACTGTAGAATTTCTTAAAACCTTGACACAATTTCCTAGGGCTAATATGTGACCAAATTCATTGTTGGCCGGTTCAGGAGAAAGTAATTTACAATGAGAGTATAACTAATCTGTCACCCCCACATGAACATGCCTACATAACATTTACTTACCCAAAAGTTTTTTGTGTGTGTGTGTAATCCAGCTGACACGCTTTTTAGTTGAACTCTACCCTCAAGCTGTTACATCCTTCCTCCACCAGACATGATTGGATCATCGCTCTATCCTCTTACTCCCCGTCCCTTTATCAAAGCTGCTTTATTGGCATGAAATGCAAAAGTACTTATTGCCAAAGCAAAATCAGCAAATACCAATTCCACCAAACCTGACCACGTAACAGTAACACAGAAAAGAGAAAATCCACATTTCGTACGTCATCAAATGACGTAAAGATGGTACATTTTTGTAACTGTAATTATGTTTCTCGTCACTCTTTCAGCATTTATTGTGTCTCTGACATAGCCCCAAGCCATAATAAGGCACTGAGGATGCTTTCACACCTGCAGTTTGGTTCATTTAGTCCACACCCCGAGAAAAAATGAAACATTGTTGCATTTTAGCGCAGGTTTGGTTCCTGTTTAAACTGACTTCTTTAAAATGAACCAAAACAAGAAAACAGGGGATTACACACTGAAAGGTAACTTTTTGATTCAACAGTTTTGGCAACTGTCATCCTGGATCATCAGGACCCACATGAGGGAATCAAATTTCAGTGACTGACAGAAGTTTATGCAGCACTTTATTGTAATAAAAACAAAATTGATTATAAGCATTATAAGTAGCTATTATTAGACTGCATGTCACGAATAATGATTAACAGGTAGACACAAGACGAAAAGGAGGTGTCTTGTACAGTAATGATTCAGGGCTTAGTACTGTCAGATTCCTTTCACACATTTTTAATATATTTAATGAACTGACGAAGCGTACAGAGTCTAATACAATCACAACAGTTTTAACAGCTTTTGTCTTATTAATGATGGAAAACACCTGCACTGACTTGCATATGTGCTACATTGTTATTATATTATTTGCATATTATAGGTTGTATACATGGCTATATACAGATCATAAGATCGTGGACAGATTTCACGAACAGCAGATGGATATATTAGTCGTTTAGCTTTTTAAATTACACTAAAATTATATATGTGCTATCATAAAATTTCTGTGGTTAGCTTGTTTTGCTTTGAAACAAACCACATCAGAGTCTGTTTTGAAGTGCCCTGATACCCACCTGTTCAAGCGGACTCAGTTTTGTTGTTTGATCCACAGTAGGGTTCATTTGACAGCTTTCACACCATCCTAAATGAACCGTAGTAACCAGGCAAACAGACCCGAGTTTCTTTTTAACTGAACCAAACAGGTTAGGTGTGAAGGCACCCTGAGTCTGCACAAACATCCACACATCCATGTACACAACACACTGCAATCTTTGAGTTCTCCTAAAGCTAAGTGAATACCCTTTGTGTAACATGTCACCCTGTCACCTTTTTGTAAGCGTATCTGCATGACAGATATGTATTTGTAGGTTGCGTGTAGTTCATTTTGTGGCTGAAATTCCCTTCTGTTTGTTGTGTCCTTCCACTCTTCATGCCTGTGCATTTTCACAGTGATCTGCCTCTGTTTGTGTGTGTTTTGGTGTGCGAGTGTGCATGTCTGTCTGTATGTCCTGTATGCTTTGTCAGCCTGCAGTCAGCTGATAAAGACACAGTGCCAGCTCAGCTGTTTTCTGCCTGCCTACCTCCCTGGCGTCTGCAGCTCCAGGCATCAACCTCCTCCTCTTCCTCCTCCACCACCTCCTCTTCCAGCACTGTTCATCCACACGTTCATCTGGGCTATGCCCTCTCCTACAACCTGCCCTCAGATGCCTCTCCACCTCTCCCCCATCTCTCTCATTACCCCGTAACTCAACTCCCATCATTAGCCTCCTCTGTTCCCCCTCTCTGCACCTTCCTCCACTCTGCAGCCTTTTGTTGATGTCAAAACCCAAAACATCACATTGTTAGACAATACCCAGACTGTCACATGCTTTGTCAGGAGAGGGACATTCTGGTTGGGAAAACAATCTCAGCCTGAAAATAGGCTAAGCCAAACTTAACCTGAGCCAACCTCAATTTAAGTTTTTTTTTTTTCAGTCAGCAGAAATTCATTTAGCAGAAATCTAATTTGGCATTTTGACTGAAAACGCAAAACACATCACATTGCTCTCGTAAGCATGGTTCTTGAAATTAGTTTCAGTAGCATGTTATTAACTTTTAGAATACTGTTGTGACAGACTTAATGGCTGATGAGGGGTGTCGTGGCAGGCTGTGTGATTGCAGAGTGATACATAAGTCTGCATGAGACCCATTAAGTTTTTTATTACAACATGATTATGTGGAACATCTCCGCTGTGTTTACGTGCGTGCCTGTGTCAATAAATGCACCTCTTCTTACATAATCTGGCAGCTGATGACCTTTGTATCCAACACACACACACACACAGACAGCAGTCACAAACTTGTGGAGTTATATATTATGCATTAGTGCTCGTGGTAATTTATTAGTGTTAAATCAGTGGACTTCTTTTGTTTGCCTTATCATTTGACGCAACCTGTATGCACATATACATACACTGGCTGACACACTAATCATCACATGACGTTAAGCAACTCACATGATGTTTTTAGTGTTTCAGTGCTTGCTAGTCAAAACACATTATCCTATAAAACAGAACAAAGGGATATACATGAAAACAAAATGTAGGTCATTTGGGTTGAACTGTGGGTTGAACCTTGAAATAGCTCAGCAGTGCAAAGCAGCAGTACTAAAGGATTATTCTGGTACAAATTTTTTATTGCCTCACCATCAAGACTGTCAAATAACTGCTTTTGAAAGATTAAGACTGGAAAGGTTCAAAACTTATGAGGCTCATACATCAGTACATTGTTATGCTAACATTAAGGTACAGACTCTAGCAGTAAAGCCTAGGTGGTAGAAAAAAAAATCCTTTACCCACTAGAACAAAGGCACGTACACATAACATGACCTCAAACAGACTAAGCCATGGTAATGATCCTTTGACAAAGTGTTAATGGGCATTCCTGTGTGTGTGAGAGAGCTGTGATGTAATGCTTAGTAGTGTATATTCTGTCCTTTGGAGCAGGAGCTTTTCAGAGATTACACTGGATAGACTAAAATTGGACTATGGAACCTGTGTCTACACTGTAAAAAAATGTCCTTTGTTGAGAGCGATTTGATTTTGTGCTGTCTACCATCATAAGTAAATCAATTTGTCACTCAGGTGCATGTTTGTAATGCAAATGAAGTTGTTTTATAAAATACCTTCAATGATGGTTCCCTTTTTTTTATGGTTTTCCAACATTTGAAGCTGCTGGCATTTCTTTAACAACAGGTGGAATTACCTGTCTTTGTCAGCTTTTTTATCAGATCTACTCAAAGTAAAGTGAAATAGATAAAACAAGTGATTTTCTTTTACAGTGTAGCCTTTGTCTGCTCACTAAATAGGCCATGTTCGTTGTAGTGCAGGTATTTTGCCCACCCAAGGGAAAAAAGAGAAATATTTCAGTGGTGTGAAATGCTGCTGTCAAGTTCAGGATGCGGTTTAGCACCCCACATCCTCTGACGTATACCACATGCCTGAGAGACATCCAAAACAGGAATATATATTTCATAATCTGCAGGCAATCAATGATAGTTAATGCACCACAACAGTTACATAAGTGATGCTAATGTAAAATCGACCCGGTCTTGTGCTGCTGGGGTCAAAAGCCCTCTGTGGTTGTGCTGTTTTAAGAAGTAGATCATTTAGGAATTACAGATTCTTGCACTGTCAGCATTGTCTTAGTACCAAATGAGCTGTCTCACTGACACAGATCTTGGTTTAATATTACCTAAAAACAGACACGCATGCACAAACATACTGCAGAAATATCACCAGAGTACAGCTCTAAGTACCTCTGTCTGCTTGTTAAAACACATGGGTTGAGGAAATGAATTAGTGTGTGTGTATCCTGAGCTATTCTTAGCTTTCTCTTTGTGGTCCATGTAGCCTTGGAGGGCTAAGGGATATTTACGTAAGAGAGAGAGAGAGAGAGATGGGCCACACAGATCACCAGCCCAGAGGCCCAGACACACACATACACACAGACAGACCTACAGACCCACCCACCCACACACACGCGTCTTGTGACCCTGGCTTTCTCGATGGCACTGTCCATGCTCCCACAATGCCTTGCAGAAGCCGAACAAGCTTCTTCCATACACATATCACACATGTTTTAACGTAAACTGACAAGATGTTCAGTGACTCAGTGCTGACCCCTTTTTTCTTCCTCTATTTTCGGTCCCCTTTACTCCATCAAAGACCACTTGTCTTCCCTCTGCCGACGTCTCTTGCTCATGACACAGCAGAACCCCCCCTTTTGCCATCTTCTTCCTATCTTATCTGTGATCTCTGGTTAGGTTGTAAGTACATGAAATGAAGACTTTTTTTTCCCTCCCTCTCATCTCCCTGTAGGTCTGACGTAGTGGTGCTTTGCTTCTCTCTGGCTAATCCCAATTCCCTGCGCCACGTACGCACCATGTGGTTCCCAGAGATCAAGCACTTTTGTCCCCGGACACCCATCATTCTAGTTGGCTGCCAGCTGGATCTGCGCTATGCCGACCTGGATGCAGTAAACCGAGCAAGACGACCCCTAGCCAAGTGAGTCGCCTTCCTCACAATTCATTAACAGACATATTCAGAAAAACATGTGACTTGGTGGCTTTCAGGGAGGGTTTGCTCGTTGGGTTGCTCCAGTTAATCCTTAGAAACCTGGAGCAGCATTACTTTTCTTTTGCTGTTTTGTGACGCCTTTTACAAGTATTTAAACCTTTGAATCCCAAAACACATTAGTGAAATTCCTTTTAAAAATGTGAAAAGGGCAACGAGCAAGTTGGCAATAAATGTTTCACACATTGTAAGAAATTAGTAGATTTATTTTAAATATCTAGGGAAAATGTCAAGGGAAAAAAGAAAACAATGAGGGAAAAAACTATATGTATAATAATCATAATTACACATTTAAAATTATGTTGCAAAAATTATAACTTTTAATGAACTTTTTGCAGGCTATGTCCTTGTTTTTTTAATTTATTTAAAAAAAAAAACTATTTTCAGGTAATTTTCTTGTACTTTTCATTAATTTTTTGCAAATCTTTGGGTAATTTCTTCTTGAGGGTAACATCATTATCTCTTCTTGTCCCACAGACCCATCAAACCTACTGATATCCTTCCACCTGAGAGAGGCCATGAGGTGGCCAAGGAACTTGGGATCCCCTACTATGAGACCAGCATTGTCGCCCAGTTTGGAGTCAAAGATGTTTTTGACAATGCCATCCGAGCCGCCCTCATCTCCCGCCGTCACCTCCAGTTCTGGAAGTCCCATTTGAAAAAGGTCCAAAGGCCCCTTCTCCAGGCACCTTTCCTGCCTCCTCGCCCACCTCGCCCCATAGTGGGCATCCCAGACCCCCCTCCAACAGACGGCGAGGGCCCTGATTCTCTTTTCTGCCATCCACTGTGCGCAGATGTTCTTTTCCTCCTTCAGGGTGGTGCCACTCGTGTCTTTGCACACAAAGTGTATCTGGCTACTTCCTGCTCCAAGTTCTATGATCTCTTTACCCTTGATATTGGTGGATCATGCATGGGGCCGAAAAAGGAGGAACAGGAGAGCAAGGAAAACTTGGAGAGTGCGGAGGAAGATGAGCAGAGCAGAAGAGGAGCAAAGGAGCAAGCTGGGCGCACTAAGAGCCTGGACATTGATAAAGACGGGGTTGAAGGAGGAGTGCGGGGCCTGAATCGACCCCAGCTGCTCCAGCAGGGCTCTTTGAGGACTTCCCAGAGTGATAATGCACTCCCCTCTCGAGCCCACTACTCCCTGGGAGTACTAGGGACTGGTCGAGCACTTTCAGGATGGGGAAGGGGGTTCCTGAGTGTGTGTCTGGAGCATGTTGATGATCCCATGACTGGACACCCACGACTCATGACTGTGGTAGTGATGGATGCACTTATACAGGAAGAACCATTTAAGGTGATAGACCTCAAAGCAACAAGATTAGCAAAAATGAATGCTGTCACACAATTTACTTTTTTAATCACCATAAGTCGCATAATTTTAACAGTTAATTGCAATTAATCACATTTTTT
Organism: Plectropomus leopardus; assembly: GCF_008729295.1. NCBI lineage: Eukaryota > Metazoa > Chordata > Actinopteri > Perciformes > Serranidae > Plectropomus > Plectropomus leopardus. The sequence continues at coordinate 37,222,729 of NC_056467.1, forward strand.
ATTGCATGTTTTCAATTCCTTTATTTTGCATTTCAAAACAATTTCAAAGTCCATATTGACAAGGTATTTCTAACCAGATTGTCTTGTTTAGGAATCAAATGAAAATCTGCATGGGTCTAGCATGAAGTGGGCATGTTTGTAAAGGGGAGACTCATGAGTGCCCATAGAACTCATTTGCATTGAGATATCTTGAGGTCAGAGTTCAAGGGACCTAATTTTGGAGCATTATTTAGCCCCCTCTCTAAGAAGTTAGCAAGACATGGTTGGTACCACTGGATTCCTTAAGTCTCCCAGTTTCATATGATACCAGTATTATCACTCTAGCTTTAAAACTCAATCTGTCCTTTGAAGACAGGAATGTTGGCCAGTAATTAGCAGGGGTTTTAAAAAATTCTATGATATATATAGACTTAAATTGCATCATGATTAACACAGTAAATGCCAGCCCTAATGAACATATGTTCACACATTATTTGGTAAAATAATGAATAATTTTAATGTGAATAAAATGTTCTGCATCATTACTAGAGAGCTTTTGGGTGTTTTCATAGCAGCAGTATATTTGAGCTCTCAGTTTGTTTCGGTTTCAGGCGGTGCTTCAGTACCTGTACACAGGCAGTCTGGATGAGGGCAGAGGGGATCTGATGCAGGTGGCCACTATCGCAGAGCTGCTCGAGGTGTTTGACCTGCGGATGATGGTGGCCAACGTTCCCAACAGAGAGAGCTTCATGAACCAAGAGATCACCAAGGCTTTCCACGTCCGCAGAGCCAACCGCATCAAGGAGTGTCTCAATAAGGGGACCTTTGCTGGTAAACCACTGTGCCAACCATTCAGTGCCTCGACACTTTCAGTAGCCTTGGTGTCATCGTAGATGTTTTCCATTTATGCATCAGTAGGTGTTTGTCTGTAGGTGTGTGCATGCATGTGTGTGCGTATGTGAGAGTAATTGAGGGTGATGAAAAGCTGATGAGGAGAATGTGCGAGAAAGATTTAGCTAATTTCCAACATTGTCTTTTAGTCTCTGGAAATGTACACTTGGTGTACATTTGATCATATATTTTCCATTGAATATTTGCTATAAAATATGCATTTTTGTTGTTGTTGTGGGCTACCTGTTTTCTGATGTTCTTTTAGAGTCATCAAGTGATTTGATGACTGTCAAGTCAGTGTGCGTGGTTGTCCTGTGTTCGCCCTCGTGTGCTTCCTGTGTCTTGTGTTTGTGATGTTGTCTGTCCCCCAAAGCTGTTATGTATGCATGTTGTCACAGGATTTACAGCCAGTGCCAGACATCTGCCGTCTCTGAGCAAAGCCTATCTCACATTCGCTTCTTTCTATACTCTCTCTGTTGTCTTCATGATCACAACAATGAGAATATTCTTTTAAAATGCTGAAAAGAGATTCTGTTGATAAACAGAGCTTTTGGAACAATTGTATAAATAGATCTGCTGTATCCCAGGTATTATTTAAGGGCTGAATTAAAGATAGATTAAATCCTTTAGCCCATTACATTATCACTCTAACATAGCTGCTGTGTTCCCTTTTGGTACTTTGAGTCCACACAGGCTTTACTCCATGACCTACCACCCAGTGTCCGCTTTTCTTCCCTCACTCTGTGTCAAAACTTGTTCTGTCCTTCTGTCAATTTATCTTTCTGTGTGTCTACCTGTGTCTATGTCTTTGTGTGTGTCTGTCTGTCTGGCCTTCTGCCTACCTGTGTGTGTGTGTGTGTGTGTGTGTGTGTGTGTGTGTCTGGACGTCTGCCTTGTCTGTCTTTCCCCCTCTGTAGCTTGGGCTTCTGTGGCACTCCCCGAGATGAATGCTCTTTTCCCACCCCGGTTTTAGATGTGGTGTTCAGACTGGATGATGGCTGCCTCCCGGCCCATAAGCCCCTGCTCATCTCCAGCTGCAACTGGATGGCCGCCATGTTCCGTGGCTCTTTCATGGAAAGCTACATTGAGGAGGTGAGTTGAGATATACAGGGAAGAGCTTAAGGATGGAGTTACCTTTAAGGTTTGAGCAGGGATTAAGTTTCTGTGTCCTGAATCCTTGGAAGTTAACTCAGGTCAGCCTTTAGGGGCAACCTTATCACGCACCTGTACTCCAAATAACAGTGGCATCTAATAAAAGAAGAGATTAGGCAAAGGTGAATGAGGTTTATTACTTTGGAGATGTGTTACCTTGTTGTACATTGTACATTGTACAACCTGCACGTATGTGTCTTTCTGTGTGCTTCTAGTATGTGAAAGTTTGCAGCTCAGGATGCCTGCTGCCTGTCATCAGATTGACCTAGAAACCGTAGTTTCACCTCCAGTGGTTAAACCTCTGCAGCTACCAGACCCCTGGAGGCCTTGCTGTCATGATGAGCACATATAGATTTTACCTACATTTAAAATCTAAATGTGCAAATACACATACTTTCTTCACACATCATGTGAGGAGAGGGATGTTTCACTAACCTGTCTCGGTACTCAAAGTTAGCCTAGAATAGTTCTTTTTTCTGGGTCAGCATCCTGCAAGTGGCGTGTGTGGTTACTTTAGGTTGCGCTCTCACCTAAGGTTCAACTTCTGGTCGCTTGGTGCTCCTGCGGGGCCAGCGCCTGTGCACCACACCTGACCTACTAAGAGAGGAAGTTCACATCTCCGTCTGTCTTTAAGTAGCTGCTCCCCGGGCTGTGTTGCAGAACCAGATCCCCTGGGGTATGGTTACTTTCAAGGTCAGCAGGGTTAGGTTACGTAGATTCAGGCCCTCAGAAGGATTGGAAGTAATCAGAGATAGACCGACAAGGGATACATATGTTTCATATTCAGTTAAGGTGTAAGTTGTAAGCTATAGTAGGCATGTTAGAAGAAAACTAAACCATTTTATTTTTTAAGTCTACACATGGATGGCCTGAAATTTTATTCCAGAACACACCATGTGAGTGGATGCGAGAAAAAGCCATTGCAGCTATTGTGGCCGGTGGTGAAAGCAGGACATCAGCATCACTGAGGGGGCACAGTGTTTGCTGCTGGTGGGCTGCCGGTGTCTATGGTTACTCTAAATGGTTCATGTTAGTGACTATTGTTGCATTGTTTATGGCATGAAGCTGGCTCAGCATAGACAGCAGGTGCCCCGGAGACAAAGACTCAAAGACGGACCACACAATGAAGCTGTCAGCACTTGTGTTTGTGAGCAAGAGTGTATTCATATTCGCATGTAAATGTGTCTGCAATTTAGCTTGCTTGAAAAGCTTTGCCATCCCTATTAGTGAATGCGATTTTATATGTCAATGAAAACTGCAGCTTGTCTGCTGACTCTGAAAGTTACTTTATCCATGTTGATAATGTACACGTAGGATTTTCAGGATTTCCATGCTATTGGCTGTCTATGTCTCGTATTCACTTTGAGTCACTTATCTTCAAAGATAATTGCTAGTTTGAAAAGCAGTGTCAGAGCATAAATGCTACTAAAACACCGGCATTTTATAGAAGCAGAGCTTTTAGATGACATAACAGTTCTAACACAACAGATGGTCTAGTTATATTCAGTTACTCTAAAAGAAAATTAGTACTGAAGATATTATTAAGAGATGCTGATGTTAGAGATTTACAAAAAGAAGTATAAATCATTAATGCTAAAGCGAGTTTTTAAATGGAAACAAATGTAATTTGATTTATAAAGGGCAATAATTTTAGACATTTAAAAAAATTTTAACGAAAATTAAATGAGTCGGTTTTGGACATTTCAGGGCACAACATGTACAGTGGACAAAATGGTTAATGGGTCATATATCAGACTATCTCATCATACTACATTACAACAATTTTCTTAGATTTTTTAGGATTATTATTTAAATCTTCTATATGAAAATAAATAGAACCTGTAACTAAAATTGTGAGAGCAGCATGTGATCAGCCGTTCTATTTCCATGCTCATGTCACACTTCCTTCTCTGTATTTTTAGGCTCATACATTTCAGTGTTCATGCTGTTGTGCAATAACATGGCTATTCTTGTTTTGTGCAGAACAGAAAGGTGTCATTTCAAAGCCATATTATTTGTAGATTTATTGGTATTAGCAACATTAAAGACAGTGAATAAAATGAGCAATCATCAGTCATAGTTAAAAAGCTTTTATCCGTGGGGTTATGTGTCAGAAACCATGAGTCGAAGACATGTATTGAGATTTGTGGTCTGTGCAGGCCATTATGCAGACTTACCGCTGAGTCTGTCATGGTACACTCCTGGATTATTTTCGATGTGTGTTTTTGTGTTCACCGTGTGGGTGTGCATCCATTTAACAGGAACTATTGACAGAAGACAAACCTTTTTTCACCTTAGAGGAAGAATGATGTCAAGTGTATCACTCTTTCCCTTAAACATTGCATGCAGAAGATTAAAACCTCAAATGTCATTTACACCCTTGAATAATTGCAGCTCTTTTCCATTTAATCATTCAATTTGATAATTGTTTTCCACTCTGAGCTCAATATTTATAGTTTGCACTAAACTACTAATGGAGCTCTGGGACGGCAGACTGAGGGGGCAAAAGAACACCTGTCAACACAGCTGATGGGTCTCATCCATAAATGTCCTGTTACTGTCAATGTGTCCACTCATTAATGCTTCCTGGCCTCAGCTGGGGCTTCAAGCTCTAGAGACCACCCTTGTCTAAGTGTTGCGACTTTTTAGTCGTAACGAGAGGTCGCGCCAAGCTGACATTCTCCTAATTGGCTATGGTGGTGGTGGTTGAAGAGCGTCTCAGTGGGTACACTCAGAGAGCTCCCGGAGGGGTCAGGTCATCACTGTTATCATAATTTACCTTCCTTCCGTCCTTCCTGGGCGACGGCTGCGTTACCTGCCGCTGAATTGCTGTTTGTCCGATTATCAGTAATTAGACCATAAAAAGGTCGTGCTCATTGTGCATGTATATTGCATGTACAATGCAACTGCTCAAAGTGGAATTGTAGGTTTCACCGGAAAGAAGCGTGATCAGTGGCTGTAGTGGCTTTGGTCTAATTGATGGTATGGTGACATCTAGAGGTCAATACTGGTGATTGTTTCTTTATTTAATTAGTCTTTTGTCTTTTATTTTTGGACTATTTAAAAATACACAAAATGAGAAAAAATAAAGCATACAGTCTAGGAAGAGGCAAAAAAAAATCCACATAGGGTTATCTAAAGCCTCTACCCAAAAAAAGGTTAAAATTTCACAAATGAATATGAATCAAATTGATTTACTCTGCTGTGGTGGTTTTGCGCCACTATAAAATATTGCCAGTATGGTTCAAAAGTTGTTTACCCAATATGTTCAACATGTTTGACTGTGCATGGCTAGAGTTGTCCAGTCCTCACTTATAATCACCTATAATCACCTTTTTGACATCTATGAGTATGCCCTATTTTCCTAAATTAACACAATGTGCATGATGCGATGCACTGTTTTGGTAGAACTTTGATAGACTTGAGTCTTGAGTGTCTCATTTGTGAAAAGGGTCTGATTGCAGGGTTGCCTGTGTGTGCCTTGCAGTCTTTAGCATTAGCCACATTGCTCACATCACTAGCCCCCAGACAGTGCTTTCATCTGAGCCTAGATCAAAGAGAATGTAACCAGAAGAGCATGTCCTCTGCCCTTTACCTCCGAATACACTGCACAACTTTCACTGATATTATGTCTTTCTCCCATTTCTAGCCGTTACACTTGATATAACATGTGTGAATCTTTAGTATCTAAATTTCATGAAATGAATGCATATATTGTCTCTGCATTGACTTTTAGCCCTTTATTTCTCATGGTTTTTTTTGTTTCCTCTTGATCTGATCATTTTCCAGGTGTCCATTCCTAACACCAGCACAGCCTGTATGCGCGGGGTGTTGGAGTTCCTGTACTGTGGTCTGCTGACGCCTTGTCCTGGTCTGGAGCCCATGGAACTAATTGTTCTCGCCAACCGCCTGTGTTTGCCGCGCCTTGTCGCCCTCACAGGTAAAAACACTCTGCAGTGTGAGAAATGTTATGTTCAATGCAGACAGACTTAACAATTTATGACTGGCAGACAAAAATGTCAGTAGTCATGCAAACAGTAATATTGACACAATTTTGTTTGTTTTGTGCACCTTCAGAGCAGCATGCTGTGGATGAGCTTCTCCAGTTGGCAGTCAAAGGAGGTGACATTGATGGACAAGTGCTGGCTTACCTTGAGCTTGCACAGGTCTGTGCTCGACAAACTGACCTTTAAATAATCAATTCATAATTCATTAATTTCATTCATTCATTCCATTCATTCTTAGTAGTAGTTCAGAAAAAAAAGATGAATAGTAACTTAACATAGATTCATTTGATAGACGATCTTAATCTGACCACGTTTTGTCTCTGATCTCACCTTAAAACTTTCACCTCGCTTCCTTTTTCACAGCTGTAATAACTCATTTCTCCTGTTTTTCCTTTTGCAGTTCCACAATGCCAAGCAGCTATCAGCTTGGTGTCTCCATCACATCTGCACTAATTATAACAGCATCTGCCGCAAGTTTCCCAAAGACATGAAGGCCATGTCTCCAGGTAAAGACACATTTTCTCTCTTAGTCCAGATTATCTGTCTCTCCCAAATCCCTTTCACACATGCAGCCCTCCCCAAGTAAACCTTTAACAAAGGTTGCTATGCAGTGCTAGTTTGGACAAAAATTCACAGTTTTGGGCTAAGCTAAGGAATTACAGCATGCTGTGACTTGCTCATAGCAAGCACTTGGTTGGGAGTGATCTTTTTTTTTGTCCAGAAAAACACTGATGCAAGGAAGCAGGAAGTGAGAAACACATGAACTCCTCATGGGCTGTTTTTGTAATAGAAAGATTAAAAAACCTGTCTTGCATCGGGTGCATTCCATGCAACATTCATCCCCACATTTCATGAACTTGTCTTTATTGCTGTGGGTTGTTTCCTTGTGTCACCTTTTTAATGACATCATTATTTAACCATCTCTCGCTGGTCAACAGTTATTGTCTTTGTTTGTTCCTCTTTTTTAACGTGTATCTGAAATGACACCTGAAATCTTTCACCTCTGACATTTGAAATGTGTCATCTATTTAATTCCCCCTTTTCTGTGTGTATCTTTGTCTCTGTAGAGAACCAGAGGCACTTTGAGAAGCAGCGCTGGCCTCCTGTGTGGTTCTTGAAGGAGGAGGATCGCTATCTGCGATCTCAGAAGGAGCGTGAGCGTGAGGAGGAGATCTTGCGCAAGCAACACACCAAACGGGGCTGGTGTTTCTGGAGACACCCATCTTCCTCTCCGCACATCTCCTAAAGGGTTTCCTCTTCTGACTTCTTCATCCTGATCTGGGTCATCCCACCCAGGATAACTAACCCCCCTGTTACGCGTATAGAGGAGGTTGTCCTTGAACCCTCTATCAGAGGAGAAATGACTCAGTGCGATTACGCCTGAATGGCAGCATGTTTGGGGGAATGTATGTGCCTCTTTATAATTGTGGGTGACTTCATGAGTGCATTTTGGTATGCTCGTGTGAAAAGTGTGGACTTAATTGAAGGGTATGTGCGTGGATGTGTGAGCGTATGTTTGCGGTTGGTTGGCATGATTAAGTGATGCTTCCGAGTTGAGTGCTTCCCAGACGCCCTGATCTATGAGGGCCTGCAGCATTGCAGTGCGGTCCTGTGTCCCCTCCACACGAGCTCTGTCCCTCCACCAGCACTCACAGTGTCCCAGCCTTTGAGTGATTGGACTGGGAGCAAGGGCTCTCTATTTCTCTCAGTCTCCTTCCTTCACATTGACCTTAATGACTATTACACATTGACCACTGCAGCTCCCCTCAAGGAGCTTACCTCTGCCTTCACTTCTACACAGACTGTTAGCTTGCACATACAGACCCGTGCAAAAGATCCACACCTCTAAAACCAGCACTGGATTCCCAGGAACTGACAATTAACAATGTAATTATTATTTTTATATTATTGGACCTTTTTATTTAATTTTATTTTTTTTGCACCTTCTAGGACACTCTTATCAGGGGGAATGGCACACATGACTCCTAGGAAGTGTTGAGGATTTTGCTTGCCATTGCAACGATGGGACTGTTAGTGTAGAGTGCAAGTTTGGCTGTCAGGGCAACTTAAAAACCATTAGCAACTTGGGATGCTCCTGTCAAGAGGCTGTATAAAAACCAATAGCCTCCAGTCTGATGTGGTCCTTGGTGTCCATCCCCCCCCTTCACCTCCCACTCCGTCCTCCTGCACACCACACGTGTGATAAAAAGCAAAACATGAGCTCTCCTTCATGGATTCACCAATCTGCTCTTCAGAGACATTCAAAGTGACCACTCTATAGCAATGAAGGGGGTAAAGAGGGCTAGCCTTACTTCATACCTCTGCCATTGAGAAACTATGGATGCAGTATTAAAAAGAAATGCGCTTGTAACGTCCATGACCACTTGGTTGCATCGAAGCACCTCAGCCAGCCTGCCTTTACACCCCTACACCACAAAGGGGCAGCACTGCTCAGGACCCCGGCACTAACCTTCACACGAACTAACAGGAGTTTTTGTGCCTGTGATTGCTTCACTCTAGTTTCAATTATTAACATCAGTGTAACTTTATTCCTTGAAGAGTGTTAGGAAAAGCTAAAGCACAGTATTATTAGTGCATTTAAAACAAGGACTGTACCTAGGACTATGGATCAGCTGGGAATTCTGAATACCAAAGCTGTGATTCTTTTGATCTCTTTCTTCCTCGTTTTCTTCATTTTTGCATCCCTGCTTCCTGTATTGGAAAGAAGGGAAAGAGGAGAAAGAAAGAAAGTGGTTTGTGGGAGAAGGAGGCAGTTTGATGTAATATTTGAATCCCTCCCCTGTGGTGTTGTTTTTAGTCTGTGGTGTCGGGAGAACTACTGGACATTGCCTTCCATTCCTCTTGCTGGAATTGAAAATGGTGCTTAAGACACAATAAGACAGTGTCCACATGAACACACAGACACACATTGTGATTTTTATGTTTGCAGTTTTAGCGTTTGTCTAGTTGTTTAGTCTTTATCTGCAGAATATTAATGATGGTATTCAACTTAGACACATTTTTTGAACCTTAATTTTCCATATGCTAACAGTCTGTAAGAAGTTGTAATAGGTCACTGATTTTAGAATGTGTAGATTTCTAATTTTACATACAGTGGTCACAACTTTGTAATGTAAGTCAAAAACAGTATGATCTGTTATGCTTCCTTGACACCCAGGAAAATAGTATTGCATAAATTTAATTTGAGTGTTGTCTCAAAGGATTTGATGTATAACTGCGTATGAGGGCAAATCTGATATTCTCGTCAAGGGTGCTAATTTCTTTGGGCTTTAGCACCGAATGTGAAAATGAGACTTTGTGGTGATGAGTTTCTATTAGCACGTTTGTTCTATTTGTGGGTTTGCGCCCCTTAGCTTTACCCAGGCAACTGTAGGAGATAGATGGATTGTGTGAGACATGTGGTGCGTTCTGCCGTTCTCCATAGGAGGCGTGTTAAAGTCATTGTCAGCTACCGAAATAGACATCAGATAGGATCTCACGAGACCCAAGTGAGAATTGAGCCGATTCCTCTCTGAGAAGAGTAAAAGTGGAGTAAAAGTGAACTCAGCATTACATGCAACCTACATATTTTGGAATTACTCCATGGATGTTTCAAAGTCATCCCAGTGCGGGGCTTTGGGAATTAAGAAATGAGACCTAAAGAGGAGAAAGTTGGGGGACAGTTTTTGATGGACTTCCATGGCCTCCTTTTTGTTCCCCATTGAAGGGATGGCTGATAAGATTTGTCTTATTGATGGTTGGTGTGACCCATTAAGCCTCTTCTTTTGGTCCATGTGCCTTATAGTTGGACAAAACTAAAAACTAGGGATTTTAGCAAACCTTCAGACATGTTCTACAGTGTTTGACATGATGGATACAGCAAATAATGGCCATGACAGTGATAGAACTGTAAAATAGATTATGGTGTTGCTTTATGCACTCTCGACCATTTTGAGTCAATCAGGGCCATGCGTGTGGAGAAGTTTTAGGCCTGCTGTTTGTTTTTATGCAAACAGCCTTGAATAAAACCCTTCATAGAGTATAGTGCAGTAGGTCGATCTAATCACATGATCTTGGGTTAGTGTTTTCTAGATTGGATATTATTTGGATATAATAGGACTCACACCATGGTTGGAAATCTCCACTGACCAGGTGACTTAGAAGTAGCGTTAAAAATGACTAAAAGGTTGATTCCTGTACTGCAACTTCAAAACCACTGATTTTTGGAAAGCAAAGCTTTTTAATAAGCACTGGCTGGCCTGTGTGCTGGGAGAGTGCAGACACTTTTGGAATGTGGTTTATTTGCATGGTGGCCTAACTTCGTCATTATAATGACACTTGATGTTGGAATGCACTTTCTTCTTTTTTTGTCTATGTTTTTACCTTTCCGTGCTTAGCATGAATTGTTCCTCTGTGAGATTGTTTTTAAACCTGATGATTGTAGCACATATTTCCACATAAGTCTTTTAAAAATGTCATACAACTTGCTCATTGAGGAGCTGAATAACATGACTTATCCAGCTTGTTTAAGGTCGAGTTGACACTGAACCCCACAGTAGCTCTCTTCTTGCTATAAGGCTTTATGCACAACTCAGTTTTACTAAATAAACTCAGCACAGCTTAAGGTAGCATCACTAATTTTACAACTTTAAACAATATACTGGGACATTTGACAGACATTTACTTGGAAGACTCATGCAGATAACCTGTTGCTGTTGCAGCTGTCCTCCTTTGTGCTGTTACTGTAGTTACTATGAACAATCAAGCTTATTCTTGTGATTTTTAAGATATTGGTTACTGGCCATTAAAACTGAAAATCAAAAAAGGATACATTTCCATTGAAATCAAGTATGGCAATGCACATATTTTAAGAATGTCCTAAATGGCTGATAGCCAAGTATAATGTTTGGGTTCAGCCTGTATGTAATGAGAAACTGGGTAAAGCATGATGCATGTTTTTAGGGTTTGACAGAAGAGTCTGTATATACAGCAGTGTTTCTTAACGATGGGGTCGGTTTCCGACCTGATCTGGGGTCACTTGGTATTGGGTAGTGGGAAATTTCTAAAACTGACATAAAATGTTTAATAATAAATTAAATACTGTAGGTTTGAAATATGTCATAATTACTGTATTTCTTTGTATATTTGAACAAACAACTAGCTCTCTAAATTAAGTAATGGGAATGAATTTTGTGGAAAAAAGAAATGGAGTCATGGGCCAGATAAGGTTGAGAAACCCTGATATACAGAGAGGTAGAGATGGAGATGCAAAATATTAAACTTTAGCTTTATTCAGCCCTCAATATTCGCTCCACACTGACCCCTACAGGCCAAAGTCACATCCTGACGTAGGATGTACAGTAGGGTTGTGTTATTCACCTGGACTGTCTTGTTTCATCGTATCACATCCGTTTTAGTGTGACGCTCTTCTGGTTTATTTTACGGGGCGCTTTTCTTCCTTCTTAGCAGGCCTGACCTTCATTTTTAAATGTGAGGCCTAGCGACTGAGAGAACACCTTGTTTTTAGTCTTTGGTGTCTCCTTTCCTGTGCCTTCAGTGAAATGTCACTCTTCTGGCTCCATACAGGCTGGTGGCACTGCACCTGCAGCCTTGTGGGCTCAAAAAATAAAGTCGATTAAGCCAAGAAATACACACGTGAGCACAGAAATAAAAGTAGGCAGCTTTCTTTCTTGTACAATATCTTAGCATAGTTACTGGGTCATAGTGATAGCTTCCAATGATAACAGATATGGAGCTTTACAAGTTCAGTATGTAAAATATCATCTATGCTACTTAAATTATTTAATGACCAAGAAACCCAGCAAACCAGCAGTTTTTAAACAATGTTTTCGCACTCTTTCAGGTGCCTGCACTTTCTATTATGTAGCCTAATACAGCTGTTTTGATAAGTACACTAAGACTTTATATTTACCACTTTTCTTTATCAAAATTGAAATAACTTATTACTTTTCACTTTCTCTTTCTCTCTAAGCCAAATTCAATAGTGTACCCAATTGCTTCCACTATTTAGCTGCAATGTACTTTTGCAATCATGCATAAAGTCAGTGTATTCTCGGTTGGGGAACAGCATCTTTGGATTACTGGTTGGATTAAAGGCAGATATTAGCTGTGACAACTATATATTATGCTTTAATGAAGATAGTTGTTATCCAAAGTACAGTGCAGTGTTGTAAATTTGAGCCCCAGTTGGTTTTAACCTCTCACCTTATAACTGCTCACCTCGCTGTATTTACTGAGCTGGTGTATACATACTGTATGCACAGAGAGGTCCAGGACAAGAACAGTGTTTATATAGACACACATGGTGTGATTAACCCCTGGTCTATACTGTCATTTTTAAGTGGATCGTATATACTGCACTGTATAGTATTGTCATGCACTTTTGTTTCCATTGACTCGTAGGAGTTTTATTAACATTTACTGCTCGTGTTATCATGTGTATTACAATAAACAGCAAAAGAAAGAGCACACACACTCACAAAACTATTAAGGGCTTTCAAGAAAATAAACAACAATCAGAATGTTTTGCTGCTGTTGCAAAAAATGTTTTGAAACTAAAACTTTGTAATATTTTTGAACCACTGTGATTTGTACAAAATTTAAAAGAAAAAAAAAACAAAAGTAGAAAAAAAAGTTTTTTTCTCTTTTTGCCATTTCAGTATTTTGATGTTTGACATGGATTTTATTAAAACTGTTAATCTTTTGAACTCGTCTCACATGTTTGTTTGTGTGTTTTTCTGTGTAATCCACAGACTTTCCTGATTTGAGTATGTTCTTTGTTCCACTTAATGTTCCTCAGTTAATTCAAGATGCAGTTGAATTGCAAAGACATGTTCATCTAGGTTTAAATGTTTAAGGAGAAAATATAAAATACCCCTGACAGTTCTGCATGAAAAAACAGAAGAAAAAAGGAATCGATCAGATTTGAAAAAGGGTGGCATAATGGTGTATTTGTTATAGCTGTTGCCTCACAGCCAGGGAACCCACCTCTCAGCTCAGTTCTTCCTGTGTGGAGGAGGATGTGAATGTGCATGTTCTCCCCATGTCAGTGAGTTTTCTCTGGGTTCTCCGAAAAAATCTCTATATTCCATATGAATGTAAACTGAGACCAGTTACAGTGCATCAATACCCTCCATCCAATAGGTGATCCACTAAATTATAGAAAACGTGGCTTTTAACAAGTCACCATACTAAAGTCTAAAAGAGGGGGAGATTAAACTTGTACTTTGCTTAGTGAACAATAAGTCAGAACCAAAAAATACCAAGGCGCACTGCTTTGCAAAAATAGCTTCTTCTGGTCATATATTCCCTTGGATCTAAATAGCACCTGATACTTGCACTAAATGTAAAGTGGCACTCATCTTTTTTATATACTAAAGTCCTAAATGATGAAAGGTGAATAAATGATGAAAGGTGAACAAAAAACAACAACAGTCAATTCTACTTTTTTTTTCTTTTGTCTTTCTCAGCCCTTTGTCTCACACAATACACCCAAACATACACTCACTGCAAGTCTGATGCAGCTGTGACACCTAGTGGAAAAAAACAACTCTGCAGTTTGAATGAAAGCCTTTGTGACCTACACGCACAAACAATATCATTATAGTTTTTTGTGAGTAAAATACAAAACAAAACATGTATCAGACAAAACTGAAGATGCAACCCTGGGCCCAGCAGTGCTGTTTTTCTGGCAGGCTCTCGTGTAGTGGGGGATTGTTTCAATGATTCACAAGACCCAGAGTTATGGGGCCCGAGGACATGCCAGGATCATAGATGTTTACTGCTTCAGGGCTACAACTGAGCTGCTGTCAGGAGGCCCCTGCATTGCCTCAAGTTGAGCACTGCACTAAAATACACATGTGCATCATTATCCTTTAATGGTCTGGATTGGAATTCAATTGAAATTGAGATAAACACCTTCAACACCCTTTCAACTTATTCTAAACACAATGAGTCTCTGAATTATCATTAATGCTTTATTTTTTCACTTTCAATATTAAAAGCTGTCTTCAAAATCACCAGCAGTTGTCTTCTTATACACACACACACACACACATATATATTCTTTCTACATTTCTTCAAACTTCAAACTGAAAGACAGACTGAATCAGCAGCTCTCGCTCAGTGGCTCCCTGAACACACGCATCATCAAGAACATGCTGAGGCTTTTAATAGAGTAAGTATGGTAAGGGATCCCAGTAAGCCACAGAAACATGGGGTGGGGTGGGGGTGGTGTTGCCATGGTGATGTTTAGTGATGTGGCTACTGTTGAGAAACTTTAGAAGAGTGACGAGGGAAGGTGGCAGTTGCGGGTAGTTGAATATGTGTGTCCATATGCCATCTTGACGTGTGAGTGCGTGTGTCTTACAATAAGACTCTTCTTGGAAAATACACCAGTAAAGTCATATCATGAAACTCTTAACAACCAAATGACGTACGCCAGTTTTCTTCTCATTCTCTAGTAAATGGAGGAATTTACTAGCATGCATTTTGCAGCAGAGACCTCAGCGTCATCCACGGTCACGAGCATGGGTTTCAACACTGATTACAGACCTTTGCGCTGCGTCAGCTGTTTGATCTGTGGGCTGTGCTCAAGTTTCCCACCAACCTTGCCCCTGCTCTTGCACCACAGCCTCACAGAACACAACGTGAGAATCACAGACACGCGCTGACATCACCACATCTGGCTCTCATTTTTCAGGGTACCCTTGGGAGCAGATAAGGAGATCTGAATTTGAGCGCAAAACACAAAACACTTGTATAGTTGAGAATGGCACAATATGAATGAGTGGGGCTTTCTATAAGTATGTTAGAAGTATGATCGGATACTGTATATGAATCTTTGCTGATGCTTTAGGCCTCAAAGAATATGATGGAGGAGTGGGAAGAATCCTTGAATCTCAGAGAAGGTGTACAACTTGTTTAAACCTGGGACAGCAAGCTTCAGCTTTCAAGGATACAAAAACACTCACACAAGTGGACCAACAAGTAAGTAACAAGTCCATTGCTTGAGGAGTGACAGCACATTTCTCTGCATATTTCACCCTCCTCCGAGTGTGTGTCATTTACATGTTGTTGGTCCAGCCCTCCCCAAGGTCTGCTCCATAAACAAAACTGTCTGCCTCCCCACATGCACACACGCATACACCTCTAAATCAGGGCCTCTCAAAGCAAGGTTTATGAATCCTTTATCATCCTGACACCACAATCTAATTTAAGGCCTGTTTTGTGTGGGAAAACAGACATGGAGCTCCCTTTTTTAACAGAGATTTGTGGCCGCTTTTTTTATTTCTAAATAACCCTACCATTTGTTTATTCTTGTCATATTGTTACCAAAGTGAGGCAACCTTTGAAAACCATGAGGAAGTCAAAAGCGTATGTTTATACCGTTTGAATGCTTAAATGAGAAAAAAAAACCCTGTTTTTCAGTACTTGTGTTTGTATTTACTGAGGTAAGAATGTGGTTTAAAACTGCACACAGCACTTGCATGCACACATATATAGACACACACTTATGCACACACCGTGGCTCAAGGGGAAGATATCTCAAGGCTGTTTTGAAGGCGAATAGCTGAGCAGTGACCTCACCTGGAAGCCCAGTGAGAAGACACCCTGATCCATGGAGAATGTGTCTGGCTCACGCTCTCTCACACGCACAAGCACAAACATACAAAGACAAAGGGTATGCACATGTGTCGACTCCGTGTTTCTCTTTTTCTTTGCAACTAGTGTTTTTTCTTTCTAACTCCGCTTCGTATCTCTAATGTTTCCTTCTGTTATCATGCCTGTCTGGCACCTGAATTGACCTCAATTGTCTCTCAAGGCTATGCAAGGTATTGTTGACCTTCAGCTGCTGGTGAGTTTGTTAGTTCAGCTGTCAGATAAAATGTGTGTACACCACATCGTATCACTAGTGACTAACTTCTGCTCAGTTGTATCATTGCCACTCGGAGCCTCTCCCACATCCACCTCATTATCCATGTCCGGGAAAGCAATAACAGTACTCCTCCACTGATCTCAGACAGGAGGAGGTAAGACCGAGAAGCCAAAGTGTCTTCAATCTAAAGTAAAAACAAAAAAGTAGTGTTTCATTTTATTAGACACCTAAAAAACCACTGTAGTTTTAAAATATTTGTCAGACAAGAGCTTCTTTTATAATAACATTACATTGCAAGCACGGAGCTTCTGTCCCAACGTTGACAGATAAAATCTGCCAAAGAAATGATCATCTTCTGAAGCTCTTATTTTAACCTTTCACCCAGAAAAACAGAAAGGAAAGAAAATTAAAGGACCGGTGTGTATGATTTAGAGGAATCTATCGACAGAAATGCAAAATAATAATATAAGTATGTTTTCTTTAGTGTGCAATTACCTGAAAATAAGAATTTGTGTGTTTTTGTTTCCTTAAAATAAGCCGTTTATATCTACATCGAACATGGTTCCTCGTTCACAGAGTCCACCAAAAACAGTGGAACCAAACAGATAGATAGATGAACCTATTTGTGTTTTTCTGTCAGCCAGTGTTTTTAAAAAACATTAAACATGAAATTACTTTATTCAGTGTTTTTAACAACTGTAATCACCTGGTCTGCTTGTTTCAGAGAGAAAGTGATCTCTGCAGATAATTAAGCTTCTAGTTAAAAAACAAAAACCTGAACAATGAATGCTGAAGAAATTCTAACCGGGCGCAGTTTCAGCTCATTGCAATCTGCAATCCTCACTGCTGCATGCCATGTTATCCCCCTAACCCTTAAACACTGGACCTTTATGTGTAGCCTTAAAATGATAATATAATAAGCAATAAAACACTGTTGTTTCTCCTTGTGACTGTTGGTTTGCACAAGCTGCAGTGATTGATGGTTTCCATGGGATGAATAAATAGCTGACCTTGCTGCAGCATGTAGAGCAAGGTCTGACTTGTTTGAAATACACAAATGGCACTGAAAAGATTGAACACATTCCAGCGGTTCATACTGTAAAACAGTACATTCACAAGACAATGGGATGATGCCATAGGAAAGGCTATATTTATGACAACTCGAACAGAAGATTACAACCATTGCAGCTGTTCATACACACGCAAATATGACAGCATGTGTTCATACATATGGAGGAAGGGACATCCTGGCCTCGCACAGCATGCAGAGAGGAGCAGTGGAAAATATATTATTGGTGCAGTGTAGGACAACAGCAGGACAAAGCTCAAGCTGTGACCCCTGAACCCAAACACATCTCTGACCTTTTGACCCCACCCATCAGGTTTGAGCACACTAAACCTGCCACACAAGCCTCACCCCTGGAAAAAAGGATTTGGACAAATCCAGGCCTACGAGGAAGCTATTTGTTTAGTGGCAAAAGTTTATTTTGTCAATTCAAAGGGAGATTATGTTTTGTATGTTATGCAATGCCGCCCATCATTAGATGTTGGAACAGTCACAAGAGCTTACTGGAAGTCAATGACGAGACTTGTTCAATGGATTTGGGATTTAAGAGTGCTTTGAGAGACCTTGAGAGGATGTTGTGTGCGACTGGACCACTCAACACTCTGTCACCCACACTCTGTTAGTTTAGACTACGTCAGGGAGGCAGGAAGCTGAACATAAAGCCTGTGACAATTAGAGGAGTTTTAGTAAATCAGACGAAAACCCCGGTTAGCACACACATACATACACACACACACACACACACACATCCCCAAATCCCCACTGGACATACAATCATTCCCACATTTAGACCCCATCTCTAACAACAGCTGCCACCACACCCCAGCAAAGGAAATGCCAAAGTCCTCTGAAGTGGAGCATAACAGCACCGCCGTTCACATCCACAGAGAAGCACTGAGAGGCTGGAAGGGCAGGAGAGCCTCTAATAGCAGGAAGTTGTAAGAATAATAGCGGCATGGGGATGTCATGCCCCCTGTCCCTCTGGCATGCAGGTTTTGGCCCAAAGTCTGTGTTTGCTGCATATTTGCTTAAACAAGTAATGCAACATTCTTCACACAATTTACAGTAAAAGCTTACAAGATGTGGGCTTTTAGTGGAGAAATATACTTTTCCAAATAAAAACTGATACAGTGGAGTCTAAAATTTGCAAAGTATCATGCTGGATTTGTTTTCAGTATCTTTAATACTTTTTGGAATTATGGTAAAGTTTTATAAACATCAGAAATGTTTGTTATTTCATAGTGGGTCACTGTGCTCAAATGTTTAAATTATTAAGAAACTGCTTTATATTTGTGGTACAGGCTTATTAATCATTTCCCTGACTCACTGAACAACAGTTGAAACCCAAACAGTGAAAAATGTACCCAAGAAAGAGGACTACAAAGATGGAAATTGAAACTCTTTGTCTTAAAGGGAAGTGTTTCTCTGCACGTGTGATTGTGTCGGGTAACTGTGTCAATCCAGTATTCACCAGAGGATTACACATAAACCACTGTGAACTGGTACCAGTTCACAGTGGTTTATGTGTAATCCTCTGGTGAATACTGGATTGACACAGTTACCCGACACAATCACACGTGCAGAGAAACACTTCCCTTTAAGACAAAGAGTTTCAATTTCCATCTTTGTAGTCCTCTTTCTTGGGTACATTTTTCACTGTTTGGGTTTCAACTGTTGTTCAGTGAGTCAGGGAAATGATTAATAAGCCTGTACCACAAATATAAAGCAGTTTCTTAATAATTTAAACATTTGAGCACAGTGACCCACTATGAAATAACAAACATTTCTGATGTTTATAAAACTTTACCATAATTCCAAAAAGTATTAAAGATACTGAAAACAAATCCAGCATGATACTTTGCAAATTTTAGACTCCACTGTATCAGTTTTTATTTGGAAAAGTATATTTCTCCACTAAAAGCCCACATCTTGTAAGCTTTTACTGTAAATTGTGTGAAGAATGTTGCATTACTTGTTTAAGCAAATATGCAGCAAACACAGACTTTGGGCCAAAACCTGCATGCCAGAGGGACAGGGGGCATGACATCCCCATGCCGCTATTATTCTTACAACTTCCTGCTATTAGAGGCTCTCCTGCCCTTCCAGCCTCTCAGTGCTTCTCTGTGGATGTGAACGGCGGTGCTGTTATGCTCCACTTCAGAGGACTTTGGCATTTCCTTTGCTGGGGTGTGGTGGCAGCTGTTGTTAGAGATGGGGTCTAAATGTGGGAATGATTGTATGTCCAGTGGGGATTTGGGGATGTGTGTGTGTGTGTGTGTGTGTATGTATGTGTGTGCTAACCGGGGTTTTCGTCTGATTTACTAAAACTCCTCTAATTGTCACAGGCTTTATGTTCAGCTTCCTGCCTCCCTGACGTAGTCTAAACTAACAGAGTGTGGGTGACAGAGTGTTGAGTGGTCCAGTCGCACACAACATCCTCTCAAGGTCTCTCAAAGCACTCTTAAATCCCAAATCCATTGAACAAGTCTCGTCATTGACTTCCAGTAAGCTCTTGTGACTGTTCCAACATCTAATGATGGGCGGCATTGCATAACATACAAAACATAATCTCCCTTTGAATTGACAAAATAAACTTTTGCCACTAAACAAATAGCTTCCTCGTAGGCCTGGATTTGTCCAAATCCTTTTTTCCAGGGGTGAGGCTTGTGTGGCAGGTTTAGTGTGCTCAAACCTGATGGGTGGGGTCAAAAGGTCAGAGATGTGTTTGGGTTCAGGGGTCACAGCTTGAGCTTTGTCCTGCTGTTGTCCTACACTGCACCAATAATATATTTTCCACTGCTCCTCTCTGCATGCTGTGCGAGGCCAGGATGTCCCTTCCTCCATATGTATGAACACATGCTGTCATATTTGCGTGTGTATGAACAGCTGCAATGGTTGTAATCTTCTGTTCGAGTTGTCATAAATATAGCCTTTCCTATGGCATCATCCCATTGTCTTGTGAATGTACTGTTTTACAGTATGAACCGCTGGAATGTGTTCAATCTTTTCAGTGCCATTTGTGTATTTCAAACAAGTCAGACCTTGCTCTACATGCTGCAGCAAGGTCAGCTATTTATTCATCCCATGGAAACCATCAATCACTGCAGCTTGTGCAAACCAACAGTCACAAGGAGAAACAACAGTGTTTTATTGCTTATTATATTATCATTTTAAGGCTACACATAAAGGTCCAGTGTTTAAGGGTTAGGGGGATAACATGGCATGCAGCAGTGAGGATTGCAGATTGCAATGAGCTGAAACTGCGCCCGGTTAGAATTTCTTCAGCATTCATTGTTCAGGTTTTTGTTTTTTAACTAGAAGCTTAATTATCTGCAGAGATCACTTTCTCTCTGAAACAAGCAGACCAGGTGATTACAGTTGTTAAAAACACTGAATAAAGTAATTTCATGTTTAATGTTTTTTAAAAACACTGGCTGACAGAAAAACACAAATAGGTTCATCTATCTATCTGTTTGGTTCCACTGTTTTTGGTGGACTCTGTGAACGAGGAACCATGTTCGATGTAGATATAAACGGCTTATTTTAAGGAAACAAAAACACACAAATTCTTATTTTCAGGTAATTGCACACTAAAGAAAACATACTTATATTATTATTTTGCATTTCTGTCGATAGATTCCTCTAAATCATACACACCGGTCCTTTAATTTTCTTTCCTTTCTGTTTTTCTGGGTGAAAGGTTAAAATAAGAGCTTCAGAAGATGATCATTTCTTTGGCAGATTTTATCTGTCAACGTTGGGACAGAAGCTCCGTGCTTGCAATGTAATGTTATTATAAAAGAAGCTCTTGTCTGACAAATATTTTAAAACTACAGTGGTTTTTTAGGTGTCTAATAAAATGAAACACTACTTTTTTGTTTTTACTTTAGATTGAAGACACTTTGGCTTCTCGGTCTTACCTCCTCCTGTCTGAGATCAGTGGAGGAGTACTGTTATTGCTTTCCCGGACATGGATAATGAGGTGGATGTGGGAGAGGCTCCGAGTGGCAATGATACAACTGAGCAGAAGTTAGTCACTAGTGATACGATGTGGTGTACACACATTTTATCTGACAGCTGAACTAACAAACTCACCAGCAGCTGAAGGTCAACAATACCTTGCATAGCCTTGAGAGACAATTGAGGTCAATTCAGGTGCCAGACAGGCATGATAACAGAAGGAAACATTAGAGATACGAAGCGGAGTTAGAAAGAAAAAACACTAGTTGCAAAGAAAAAGAGAAACACGGAGTCGACACATGTGCATACCCTTTGTCTTTGTATGTTTGTGCTTGTGCGTGTGAGAGAGCGTGAGCCAGACACATTCTCCATGGATCAGGGTGTCTTCTCACTGGGCTTCCAGGTGAGGTCACTGCTCAGCTATTCGCCTTCAAAACAGCCTTGAGATATCTTCCCCTTGAGCCACGGTGTGTGCATAAGTGTGTGTCTATATATGTGTGCATGCAAGTGCTGTGTGCAGTTTTAAACCACATTCTTACCTCAGTAAATACAAACACAAGTACTGAAAAACAGGGTTTTTTTTTCTCATTTAAGCATTCAAACGGTATAAACATACGCTTTTGACTTCCTCATGGTTTTCAAAGGTTGCCTCACTTTGGTAACAATATGACAAGAATAAACAAATGGTAGGGTTATTTAGAAATAAAAAAAGCGGCCACAAATCTCTGTTAAAAAAGGGAGCTCCATGTCTGTTTTCCCACACAAAACAGGCCTTAAATTAGATTGTGGTGTCAGGATGATAAAGGATTCATAAACCTTGCTTTGAGAGGCCCTGATTTAGAGGTGTATGCGTGTGTGCATGTGGGGAGGCAGACAGTTTTGTTTATGGAGCAGACCTTGGGGAGGGCTGGACCAACAACATGTAAATGACACACACTCGGAGGAGGGTGAAATATGCAGAGAAATGTGCTGTCACTCCTCAAGCAATGGACTTGTTACTTACTTGTTGGTCCACTTGTGTGAGTGTTTTTGTATCCTTGAAAGCTGAAGCTTGCTGTCCCAGGTTTAAACAAGTTGTACACCTTCTCTGAGATTCAAGGATTCTTCCCACTCCTCCATCATATTCTTTGAGGCCTAAAGCATCAGCAAAGATTCATATACAGTATCCGATCATACTTCTAACATACTTATAGAAAGCCCCACTCATTCATATTGTGCCATTCTCAACTATACAAGTGTTTTGTGTTTTGCGCTCAAATTCAGATCTCCTTATCTGCTCCCAAGGGTACCCTGAAAAATGAGAGCCAGATGTGGTGATGTCAGCGCGTGTCTGTGATTCTCACGTTGTGTTCTGTGAGGCTGTGGTGCAAGAGCAGGGGCAAGGTTGGTGGGAAACTTGAGCACAGCCCACAGATCAAACAGCTGACGCAGCGCAAAGGTCTGTAATCAGTGTTGAAACCCATGCTCGTGACCGTGGATGACGCTGAGGTCTCTGCTGCAAAATGCATGCTAGTAAATTCCTCCATTTACTAGAGAATGAGAAGAAAACTGGCGTACGTCATTTGGTTGTTAAGAGTTTCATGATATGACTTTACTGGTGTATTTTCCAAGAAGAGTCTTATTGTAAGACACACGCACTCACACGTCAAGATGGCATATGGACACACATATTCAACTACCCGCAACTGCCACCTTCCCTCGTCACTCTTCTAAAGTTTCTCAACAGTAGCCACATCACTAAACATCACCATGGCAACACCACCCCCACCCCACCCCATGTTTCTGTGGCTTACTGGGATCCCTTACCATACTTACTCTATTA
The DNA here is from genome assembly GCF_008729295.1 of Plectropomus leopardus. NCBI lineage: Eukaryota > Metazoa > Chordata > Actinopteri > Perciformes > Serranidae > Plectropomus > Plectropomus leopardus. The sequence goes on from NC_056467.1 coordinate 37,245,504, forward strand.
AAAGCCTCAGCATGTTCTTGATGATGCGTGTGTTCAGGGAGCCACTGAGCGAGAGCTGCTGATTCAGTCTGTCTTTCAGTTTGAAGTTTGAAGAAATGTAGAAAGAATATATATGTGTGTGTGTGTGTGTGTATAAGAAGACAACTGCTGGTGATTTTGAAGACAGCTTTTAATATTGAAAGTGAAAAAATAAAGCATTAATGATAATTCAGAGACTCATTGTGTTTAGAATAAGTTGAAAGGGTGTTGAAGGTGTTTATCTCAATTTCAATTGAATTCCAATCCAGACCATTAAAGGATAATGATGCACATGTGTATTTTAGTGCAGTGCTCAACTTGAGGCAATGCAGGGGCCTCCTGACAGCAGCTCAGTTGTAGCCCTGAAGCAGTAAACATCTATGATCCTGGCATGTCCTCGGGCCCCATAACTCTGGGTCTTGTGAATCATTGAAACAATCCCCCACTACACGAGAGCCTGCCAGAAAAACAGCACTGCTGGGCCCAGGGTTGCATCTTCAGTTTTGTCTGATACATGTTTTGTTTTGTATTTTACTCACAAAAAACTATAATGATATTGTTTGTGCGTGTAGGTCACAAAGGCTTTCATTCAAACTGCAGAGTTGTTTTTTTCCACTAGGTGTCACAGCTGCATCAGACTTGCAGTGAGTGTATGTTTGGGTGTATTGTGTGAGACAAAGGGCTGAGAAAGACAAAAGAAAAAAAAAGTAGAATTGACTGTTGTTGTTTTTTGTTCACCTTTCATCATTTATTCACCTTTCATCATTTAGGACTTTAGTATATAAAAAAGATGAGTGCCACTTTACATTTAGTGCAAGTATCAGGTGCTATTTAGATCCAAGGGAATATATGACCAGAAGAAGCTATTTTTGCAAAGCAGTGCGCCTTGGTATTTTTTGGTTCTGACTTATTGTTCACTAAGCAAAGTACAAGTTTAATCTCCCCCTCTTTTAGACTTTAGTATGGTGACTTGTTAAAAGCCACGTTTTCTATAATTTAGTGGATCACCTATTGGATGGAGGGTATTGATGCACTGTAACTGGTCTCAGTTTACATTCATATGGAATATAGAGATTTTTTCGGAGAACCCAGAGAAAACTCACTGACATGGGGAGAACATGCACATTCACATCCTCCTCCACACAGGAAGAACTGAGCTGAGAGGTGGGTTCCCTGGCTGTGAGGCAACAGCTATAACAAATACACCATTATGCCACCCTTTTTCAAATCTGATCGATTCCTTTTTTCTTCTGTTTTTTCATGCAGAACTGTCAGGGGTATTTTATATTTTCTCCTTAAACATTTAAACCTAGATGAACATGTCTTTGCAATTCAACTGCATCTTGAATTAACTGAGGAACATTAAGTGGAACAAAGAACATACTCAAATCAGGAAAGTCTGTGGATTACACAGAAAAACACACAAACAAACATGTGAGACGAGTTCAAAAGATTAACAGTTTTAATAAAATCCATGTCAAACATCAAAATACTGAAATGGCAAAAAGAGAAAAAAACTTTTTTTTCTACTTTTGTTTTTTTTTTCTTTTAAATTTTGTACAAATCACAGTGGTTCAAAAATATTACAAAGTTTTAGTTTCAAAACATTTTTTGCAACAGCAGCAAAACATTCTGATTGTTGTTTATTTTCTTGAAAGCCCTTAATAGTTTTGTGAGTGTGTGTGCTCTTTCTTTTGCTGTTTATTGTAATACACATGATAACACGAGCAGTAAATGTTAATAAAACTCCTACGAGTCAATGGAAACAAAAGTGCATGACAATACTATACAGTGCAGTATATACGATCCACTTAAAAATGACAGTATAGACCAGGGGTTAATCACACCATGTGTGTCTATATAAACACTGTTCTTGTCCTGGACCTCTCTGTGCATACAGTATGTATACACCAGCTCAGTAAATACAGCGAGGTGAGCAGTTATAAGGTGAGAGGTTAAAACCAACTGGGGCTCAAATTTACAACACTGCACTGTACTTTGGATAACAACTATCTTCATTAAAGCATAATATATAGTTGTCACAGCTAATATCTGCCTTTAATCCAACCAGTAATCCAAAGATGCTGTTCCCCAACCGAGAATACACTGACTTTATGCATGATTGCAAAAGTACATTGCAGCTAAATAGTGGAAGCAATTGGGTACACTATTGAATTTGGCTTAGAGAGAAAGAGAAAGTGAAAAGTAATAAGTTATTTCAATTTTGATAAAGAAAAGTGGTAAATATAAAGTCTTAGTGTACTTATCAAAACAGCTGTATTAGGCTACATAATAGAAAGTGCAGGCACCTGAAAGAGTGCGAAAACATTGTTTAAAAACTGCTGGTTTGCTGGGTTTCTTGGTCATTAAATAATTTAAGTAGCATAGATGATATTTTACATACTGAACTTGTAAAGCTCCATATCTGTTATCATTGGAAGCTATCACTATGACCCAGTAACTATGCTAAGATATTGTACAAGAAAGAAAGCTGCCTACTTTTATTTCTGTGCTCACGTGTGTATTTCTTGGCTTAATCGACTTTATTTTTTGAGCCCACAAGGCTGCAGGTGCAGTGCCACCAGCCTGTATGGAGCCAGAAGAGTGACATTTCACTGAAGGCACAGGAAAGGAGACACCAAAGACTAAAAACAAGGTGTTCTCTCAGTCGCTAGGCCTCACATTTAAAAATGAAGGTCAGGCCTGCTAAGAAGGAAGAAAAGCGCCCCGTAAAATAAACCAGAAGAGCGTCACACTAAAACGGATGTGATACGATGAAACAAGACAGTCCAGGTGAATAACACAACCCTACTGTACATCCTACGTCAGGATGTGACTTTGGCCTGTAGGGGTCAGTGTGGAGCGAATATTGAGGGCTGAATAAAGCTAAAGTTTAATATTTTGCATCTCCATCTCTACCTCTCTGTATATCAGGGTTTCTCAACCTTATCTGGCCCATGACTCCATTTCTTTTTTCCACAAAATTCATTCCCATTACTTAATTTAGAGAGCTAGTTGTTTGTTCAAATATACAAAGAAATACAGTAATTATGACATATTTCAAACCTACAGTATTTAATTTATTATTAAACATTTTATGTCAGTTTTAGAAATTTCCCACTACCCAATACCAAGTGACCCCAGATCAGGTCGGAAACCGACCCCATCGTTAAGAAACACTGCTGTATATACAGACTCTTCTGTCAAACCCTAAAAACATGCATCATGCTTTACCCAGTTTCTCATTACATACAGGCTGAACCCAAACATTATACTTGGCTATCAGCCATTTAGGACATTCTTAAAATATGTGCATTGCCATACTTGATTTCAATGGAAATGTATCCTTTTTTGATTTTCAGTTTTAATGGCCAGTAACCAATATCTTAAAAATCACAAGAATAAGCTTGATTGTTCATAGTAACTACAGTAACAGCACAAAGGAGGACAGCTGCAACAGCAACAGGTTATCTGCATGAGTCTTCCAAGTAAATGTCTGTCAAATGTCCCAGTATATTGTTTAAAGTTGTAAAATTAGTGATGCTACCTTAAGCTGTGCTGAGTTTATTTAGTAAAACTGAGTTGTGCATAAAGCCTTATAGCAAGAAGAGAGCTACTGTGGGGTTCAGTGTCAACTCGACCTTAAACAAGCTGGATAAGTCATGTTATTCAGCTCCTCAATGAGCAAGTTGTATGACATTTTTAAAAGACTTATGTGGAAATATGTGCTACAATCATCAGGTTTAAAAACAATCTCACAGAGGAACAATTCATGCTAAGCACGGAAAGGTAAAAACATAGACAAAAAAAGAAGAAAGTGCATTCCAACATCAAGTGTCATTATAATGACGAAGTTAGGCCACCATGCAAATAAACCACATTCCAAAAGTGTCTGCACTCTCCCAGCACACAGGCCAGCCAGTGCTTATTAAAAAGCTTTGCTTTCCAAAAATCAGTGGTTTTGAAGTTGCAGTACAGGAATCAACCTTTTAGTCATTTTTAACGCTACTTCTAAGTCACCTGGTCAGTGGAGATTTCCAACCATGGTGTGAGTCCTATTATATCCAAATAATATCCAATCTAGAAAACACTAACCCAAGATCATGTGATTAGATCGACCTACTGCACTATACTCTATGAAGGGTTTTATTCAAGGCTGTTTGCATAAAAACAAACAGCAGGCCTAAAACTTCTCCACACGCATGGCCCTGATTGACTCAAAATGGTCGAGAGTGCATAAAGCAACACCATAATCTATTTTACAGTTCTATCACTGTCATGGCCATTATTTGCTGTATCCATCATGTCAAACACTGTAGAACATGTCTGAAGGTTTGCTAAAATCCCTAGTTTTTAGTTTTGTCCAACTATAAGGCACATGGACCAAAAGAAGAGGCTTAATGGGTCACACCAACCATCAATAAGACAAATCTTATCAGCCATCCCTTCAATGGGGAACAAAAAGGAGGCCATGGAAGTCCATCAAAAACTGTCCCCCAACTTTCTCCTCTTTAGGTCTCATTTCTTAATTCCCAAAGCCCCGCACTGGGATGACTTTGAAACATCCATGGAGTAATTCCAAAATATGTAGGTTGCATGTAATGCTGAGTTCACTTTTACTCCACTTTTACTCTTCTCAGAGAGGAATCGGCTCAATTCTCACTTGGGTCTCGTGAGATCCTATCTGATGTCTATTTCGGTAGCTGACAATGACTTTAACACGCCTCCTATGGAGAACGGCAGAACGCACCACATGTCTCACACAATCCATCTATCTCCTACAGTTGCCTGGGTAAAGCTAAGGGGCGCAAACCCACAAATAGAACAAACGTGCTAATAGAAACTCATCACCACAAAGTCTCATTTTCACATTCGGTGCTAAAGCCCAAAGAAATTAGCACCCTTGACGAGAATATCAGATTTGCCCTCATACGCAGTTATACATCAAATCCTTTGAGACAACACTCAAATTAAATTTATGCAATACTATTTTCCTGGGTGTCAAGGAAGCATAACAGATCATACTGTTTTTGACTTACATTACAAAGTTGTGACCACTGTATGTAAAATTAGAAATCTACACATTCTAAAATCAGTGACCTATTACAACTTCTTACAGACTGTTAGCATATGGAAAATTAAGGTTCAAAAAATGTGTCTAAGTTGAATACCATCATTAATATTCTGCAGATAAAGACTAAACAACTAGACAAACGCTAAAACTGCAAACATAAAAATCACAATGTGTGTCTGTGTGTTCATGTGGACACTGTCTTATTGTGTCTTAAGCACCATTTTCAATTCCAGCAAGAGGAATGGAAGGCAATGTCCAGTAGTTCTCCCGACACCACAGACTAAAAACAACACCACAGGGGAGGGATTCAAATATTACATCAAACTGCCTCCTTCTCCCACAAACCACTTTCTTTCTTTCTCCTCTTTCCCTTCTTTCCAATACAGGAAGCAGGGATGCAAAAATGAAGAAAACGAGGAAGAAAGAGATCAAAAGAATCACAGCTTTGGTATTCAGAATTCCCAGCTGATCCATAGTCCTAGGTACAGTCCTTGTTTTAAATGCACTAATAATACTGTGCTTTAGCTTTTCCTAACACTCTTCAAGGAATAAAGTTACACTGATGTTAATAATTGAAACTAGAGTGAAGCAATCACAGGCACAAAAACTCCTGTTAGTTCGTGTGAAGGTTAGTGCCGGGGTCCTGAGCAGTGCTGCCCCTTTGTGGTGTAGGGGTGTAAAGGCAGGCTGGCTGAGGTGCTTCGATGCAACCAAGTGGTCATGGACGTTACAAGCGCATTTCTTTTTAATACTGCATCCATAGTTTCTCAATGGCAGAGGTATGAAGTAAGGCTAGCCCTCTTTACCCCCTTCATTGCTATAGAGTGGTCACTTTGAATGTCTCTGAAGAGCAGATTGGTGAATCCATGAAGGAGAGCTCATGTTTTGCTTTTTATCACACGTGTGGTGTGCAGGAGGACGGAGTGGGAGGTGAAGGGGGGGGATGGACACCAAGGACCACATCAGACTGGAGGCTATTGGTTTTTATACAGCCTCTTGACAGGAGCATCCCAAGTTGCTAATGGTTTTTAAGTTGCCCTGACAGCCAAACTTGCACTCTACACTAACAGTCCCATCGTTGCAATGGCAAGCAAAATCCTCAACACTTCCTAGGAGTCATGTGTGCCATTCCCCCTGATAAGAGTGTCCTAGAAGGTGCAAAAAAAATAAAATTAAATAAAAAGGTCCAATAATATAAAAATAATAATTACATTGTTAATTGTCAGTTCCTGGGAATCCAGTGCTGGTTTTAGAGGTGTGGATCTTTTGCACGGGTCTGTATGTGCAAGCTAACAGTCTGTGTAGAAGTGAAGGCAGAGGTAAGCTCCTTGAGGGGAGCTGCAGTGGTCAATGTGTAATAGTCATTAAGGTCAATGTGAAGGAAGGAGACTGAGAGAAATAGAGAGCCCTTGCTCCCAGTCCAATCACTCAAAGGCTGGGACACTGTGAGTGCTGGTGGAGGGACAGAGCTCGTGTGGAGGGGACACAGGACCGCACTGCAATGCTGCAGGCCCTCATAGATCAGGGCGTCTGGGAAGCACTCAACTCGGAAGCATCACTTAATCATGCCAACCAACCGCAAACATACGCTCACACATCCACGCACATACCCTTCAATTAAGTCCACACTTTTCACACGAGCATACCAAAATGCACTCATGAAGTCACCCACAATTATAAAGAGGCACATACATTCCCCCAAACATGCTGCCATTCAGGCGTAATCGCACTGAGTCATTTCTCCTCTGATAGAGGGTTCAAGGACAACCTCCTCTATACGCGTAACAGGGGGGTTAGTTATCCTGGGTGGGATGACCCAGATCAGGATGAAGAAGTCAGAAGAGGAAACCCTTTAGGAGATGTGCGGAGAGGAAGATGGGTGTCTCCAGAAACACCAGCCCCGTTTGGTGTGTTGCTTGCGCAAGATCTCCTCCTCACGCTCACGCTCCTTCTGAGATCGCAGATAGCGATCCTCCTCCTTCAAGAACCACACAGGAGGCCAGCGCTGCTTCTCAAAGTGCCTCTGGTTCTCTACAGAGACAAAGATACACACAGAAAAGGGGGAATTAAATAGATGACACATTTCAAATGTCAGAGGTGAAAGATTTCAGGTGTCATTTCAGATACACGTTAAAAAAGAGGAACAAACAAAGACAATAACTGTTGACCAGCGAGAGATGGTTAAATAATGATGTCATTAAAAAGGTGACACAAGGAAACAACCCACAGCAATAAAGACAAGTTCATGAAATGTGGGGATGAATGTTGCATGGAATGCACCCGATGCAAGACAGGTTTTTTAATCTTTCTATTACAAAAACAGCCCATGAGGAGTTCATGTGTTTCTCACTTCCTGCTTCCTTGCATCAGTGTTTTTCTGGACAAAAAAAAAGATCACTCCCAACCAAGTGCTTGCTATGAGCAAGTCACAGCATGCTGTAATTCCTTAGCTTAGCCCAAAACTGTGAATTTTTGTCCAAACTAGCACTGCATAGCAACCTTTGTTAAAGGTTTACTTGGGGAGGGCTGCATGTGTGAAAGGGATTTGGGAGAGACAGATAATCTGGACTAAGAGAGAAAATGTGTCTTTACCTGGAGACATGGCCTTCATGTCTTTGGGAAACTTGCGGCAGATGCTGTTATAATTAGTGCAGATGTGATGGAGACACCAAGCTGATAGCTGCTTGGCATTGTGGAACTGCAAAAGGAAAAACAGGAGAAATGAGTTATTACAGCTGTGAAAAAGGAAGCGAGGTGAAAGTTTTAAGGTGAGATCAGAGACAAAACGTGGTCAGATTAAGATCGTCTATCAAATGAATCTATGTTAAGTTACTATTCATCTTTTTTTTCTGAACTACTACTAAGAATGAATGGAATGAATGAATGAAATTAATGAATTATGAATTGATTATTTAAAGGTCAGTTTGTCGAGCACAGACCTGTGCAAGCTCAAGGTAAGCCAGCACTTGTCCATCAATGTCACCTCCTTTGACTGCCAACTGGAGAAGCTCATCCACAGCATGCTGCTCTGAAGGTGCACAAAACAAACAAAATTGTGTCAATATTACTGTTTGCATGACTACTGACATTTTTGTCTGCCAGTCATAAATTGTTAAGTCTGTCTGCATTGAACATAACATTTCTCACACTGCAGAGTGTTTTTACCTGTGAGGGCGACAAGGCGCGGCAAACACAGGCGGTTGGCGAGAACAATTAGTTCCATGGGCTCCAGACCAGGACAAGGCGTCAGCAGACCACAGTACAGGAACTCCAACACCCCGCGCATACAGGCTGTGCTGGTGTTAGGAATGGACACCTGGAAAATGATCAGATCAAGAGGAAACAAAAAAAACCATGAGAAATAAAGGGCTAAAAGTCAATGCAGAGACAATATATGCATTCATTTCATGAAATTTAGATACTAAAGATTCACACATGTTATATCAAGTGTAACGGCTAGAAATGGGAGAAAGACATAATATCAGTGAAAGTTGTGCAGTGTATTCGGAGGTAAAGGGCAGAGGACATGCTCTTCTGGTTACATTCTCTTTGATCTAGGCTCAGATGAAAGCACTGTCTGGGGGCTAGTGATGTGAGCAATGTGGCTAATGCTAAAGACTGCAAGGCACACACAGGCAACCCTGCAATCAGACCCTTTTCACAAATGAGACACTCAAGACTCAAGTCTATCAAAGTTCTACCAAAACAGTGCATCGCATCATGCACATTGTGTTAATTTAGGAAAATAGGGCATACTCATAGATGTCAAAAAGGTGATTATAGGTGATTATAAGTGAGGACTGGACAACTCTAGCCATGCACAGTCAAACATGTTGAACATATTGGGTAAACAACTTTTGAACCATACTGGCAATATTTTATAGTGGCGCAAAACCACCACAGCAGAGTAAATCAATTTGATTCATATTCATTTGTGAAATTTTAACCTTTTTTTGGGTAGAGGCTTTAGATAACCCTATGTGGATTTTTTTTTGCCTCTTCCTAGACTGTATGCTTTATTTTTTCTCATTTTGTGTATTTTTAAATAGTCCAAAAATAAAAGACAAAAGACTAATTAAATAAAGAAACAATCACCAGTATTGACCTCTAGATGTCACCATACCATCAATTAGACCAAAGCCACTACAGCCACTGATCACGCTTCTTTCCGGTGAAACCTACAATTCCACTTTGAGCAGTTGCATTGTACATGCAATATACATGCACAATGAGCACGACCTTTTTATGGTCTAATTACTGATAATCGGACAAACAGCAATTCAGCGGCAGGTAACGCAGCCGTCGCCCAGGAAGGACGGAAGGAAGGTAAATTATGATAACAGTGATGACCTGACCCCTCCGGGAGCTCTCTGAGTGTACCCACTGAGACGCTCTTCAACCACCACCACCATAGCCAATTAGGAGAATGTCAGCTTGGCGCGACCTCTCGTTACGACTAAAAAGTCGCAACACTTAGACAAGGGTGGTCTCTAGAGCTTGAAGCCCCAGCTGAGGCCAGGAAGCATTAATGAGTGGACACATTGACAGTAACAGGACATTTATGGATGAGACCCATCAGCTGTGTTGACAGGTGTTCTTTTGCCCCCTCAGTCTGCCGTCCCAGAGCTCCATTAGTAGTTTAGTGCAAACTATAAATATTGAGCTCAGAGTGGAAAACAATTATCAAATTGAATGATTAAATGGAAAAGAGCTGCAATTATTCAAGGGTGTAAATGACATTTGAGGTTTTAATCTTCTGCATGCAATGTTTAAGGGAAAGAGTGATACACTTGACATCATTCTTCCTCTAAGGTGAAAAAAGGTTTGTCTTCTGTCAATAGTTCCTGTTAAATGGATGCACACCCACACGGTGAACACAAAAACACACATCGAAAATAATCCAGGAGTGTACCATGACAGACTCAGCGGTAAGTCTGCATAATGGCCTGCACAGACCACAAATCTCAATACATGTCTTCGACTCATGGTTTCTGACACATAACCCCACGGATAAAAGCTTTTTAACTATGACTGATGATTGCTCATTTTATTCACTGTCTTTAATGTTGCTAATACCAATAAATCTACAAATAATATGGCTTTGAAATGACACCTTTCTGTTCTGCACAAAACAAGAATAGCCATGTTATTGCACAACAGCATGAACACTGAAATGTATGAGCCTAAAAATACAGAGAAGGAAGTGTGACATGAGCATGGAAATAGAACGGCTGATCACATGCTGCTCTCACAATTTTAGTTACAGGTTCTATTTATTTTCATATAGAAGATTTAAATAATAATCCTAAAAAATCTAAGAAAATTGTTGTAATGTAGTATGATGAGATAGTCTGATATATGACCCATTAACCATTTTGTCCACTGTACATGTTGTGCCCTGAAATGTCCAAAACCGACTCATTTAATTTTCGTTAAAATTTTTTTAAATGTCTAAAATTATTGCCCTTTATAAATCAAATTACATTTGTTTCCATTTAAAAACTCGCTTTAGCATTAATGATTTATACTTCTTTTTGTAAATCTCTAACATCAGCATCTCTTAATAATATCTTCAGTACTAATTTTCTTTTAGAGTAACTGAATATAACTAGACCATCTGTTGTGTTAGAACTGTTATGTCATCTAAAAGCTCTGCTTCTATAAAATGCCGGTGTTTTAGTAGCATTTATGCTCTGACACTGCTTTTCAAACTAGCAATTATCTTTGAAGATAAGTGACTCAAAGTGAATACGAGACATAGACAGCCAATAGCATGGAAATCCTGAAAATCCTACGTGTACATTATCAACATGGATAAAGTAACTTTCAGAGTCAGCAGACAAGCTGCAGTTTTCATTGACATATAAAATCGCATTCACTAATAGGGATGGCAAAGCTTTTCAAGCAAGCTAAATTGCAGACACATTTACATGCGAATATGAATACACTCTTGCTCACAAACACAAGTGCTGACAGCTTCATTGTGTGGTCCGTCTTTGAGTCTTTGTCTCCGGGGCACCTGCTGTCTATGCTGAGCCAGCTTCATGCCATAAACAATGCAACAATAGTCACTAACATGAACCATTTAGAGTAACCATAGACACCGGCAGCCCACCAGCAGCAAACACTGTGCCCCCTCAGTGATGCTGATGTCCTGCTTTCACCACCGGCCACAATAGCTGCAATGGCTTTTTCTCGCATCCACTCACATGGTGTGTTCTGGAATAAAATTTCAGGCCATCCATGTGTAGACTTAAAAAATAAAATGGTTTAGTTTTCTTCTAACATGCCTACTATAGCTTACAACTTACACCTTAACTGAATATGAAACATATGTATCCCTTGTCGGTCTATCTCTGATTACTTCCAATCCTTCTGAGGGCCTGAATCTACGTAACCTAACCCTGCTGACCTTGAAAGTAACCATACCCCAGGGGATCTGGTTCTGCAACACAGCCCGGGGAGCAGCTACTTAAAGACAGACGGAGATGTGAACTTCCTCTCTTAGTAGGTCAGGTGTGGTGCACAGGCGCTGGCCCCGCAGGAGCACCAAGCGACCAGAAGTTGAACCTTAGGTGAGAGCGCAACCTAAAGTAACCACACACGCCACTTGCAGGATGCTGACCCAGAAAAAAGAACTATTCTAGGCTAACTTTGAGTACCGAGACAGGTTAGTGAAACATCCCTCTCCTCACATGATGTGTGAAGAAAGTATGTGTATTTGCACATTTAGATTTTAAATGTAGGTAAAATCTATATGTGCTCATCATGACAGCAAGGCCTCCAGGGGTCTGGTAGCTGCAGAGGTTTAACCACTGGAGGTGAAACTACGGTTTCTAGGTCAATCTGATGACAGGCAGCAGGCATCCTGAGCTGCAAACTTTCACATACTAGAAGCACACAGAAAGACACATACGTGCAGGTTGTACAATGTACAATGTACAACAAGGTAACACATCTCCAAAGTAATAAACCTCATTCACCTTTGCCTAATCTCTTCTTTTATTAGATGCCACTGTTATTTGGAGTACAGGTGCGTGATAAGGTTGCCCCTAAAGGCTGACCTGAGTTAACTTCCAAGGATTCAGGACACAGAAACTTAATCCCTGCTCAAACCTTAAAGGTAACTCCATCCTTAAGCTCTTCCCTGTATATCTCAACTCACCTCCTCAATGTAGCTTTCCATGAAAGAGCCACGGAACATGGCGGCCATCCAGTTGCAGCTGGAGATGAGCAGGGGCTTATGGGCCGGGAGGCAGCCATCATCCAGTCTGAACACCACATCTAAAACCGGGGTGGGAAAAGAGCATTCATCTCGGGGAGTGCCACAGAAGCCCAAGCTACAGAGGGGGAAAGACAGACAAGGCAGACGTCCAGACACACACACACACACACACACACACACACACACACAGGTAGGCAGAAGGCCAGACAGACAGACACACACAAAGACATAGACACAGGTAGACACACAGAAAGATAAATTGACAGAAGGACAGAACAAGTTTTGACACAGAGTGAGGGAAGAAAAGCGGACACTGGGTGGTAGGTCATGGAGTAAAGCCTGTGTGGACTCAAAGTACCAAAAGGGAACACAGCAGCTATGTTAGAGTGATAATGTAATGGGCTAAAGGATTTAATCTATCTTTAATTCAGCCCTTAAATAATACCTGGGATACAGCAGATCTATTTATACAATTGTTCCAAAAGCTCTGTTTATCAACAGAATCTCTTTTCAGCATTTTAAAAGAATATTCTCATTGTTGTGATCATGAAGACAACAGAGAGAGTATAGAAAGAAGCGAATGTGAGATAGGCTTTGCTCAGAGACGGCAGATGTCTGGCACTGGCTGTAAATCCTGTGACAACATGCATACATAACAGCTTTGGGGGACAGACAACATCACAAACACAAGACACAGGAAGCACACGAGGGCGAACACAGGACAACCACGCACACTGACTTGACAGTCATCAAATCACTTGATGACTCTAAAAGAACATCAGAAAACAGGTAGCCCACAACAACAACAAAAATGCATATTTTATAGCAAATATTCAATGGAAAATATATGATCAAATGTACACCAAGTGTACATTTCCAGAGACTAAAAGACAATGTTGGAAATTAGCTAAATCTTTCTCGCACATTCTCCTCATCAGCTTTTCATCACCCTCAATTACTCTCACATACGCACACACATGCATGCACACACCTACAGACAAACACCTACTGATGCATAAATGGAAAACATCTACGATGACACCAAGGCTACTGAAAGTGTCGAGGCACTGAATGGTTGGCACAGTGGTTTACCAGCAAAGGTCCCCTTATTGAGACACTCCTTGATGCGGTTGGCTCTGCGGACGTGGAAAGCCTTGGTGATCTCTTGGTTCATGAAGCTCTCTCTGTTGGGAACGTTGGCCACCATCATCCGCAGGTCAAACACCTCGAGCAGCTCTGCGATAGTGGCCACCTGCATCAGATCCCCTCTGCCCTCATCCAGACTGCCTGTGTACAGGTACTGAAGCACCGCCTGAAACCGAAACAAACTGAGAGCTCAAATATACTGCTGCTATGAAAACACCCAAAAGCTCTCTAGTAATGATGCAGAACATTTTATTCACATTAAAATTATTCATTATTTTACCAAATAATGTGTGAACATATGTTCATTAGGGCTGGCATTTACTGTGTTAATCATGATGCAATTTAAGTCTATATATATCATAGAATTTTTTAAAACCCCTGCTAATTACTGGCCAACATTCCTGTCTTCAAAGGACAGATTGAGTTTTAAAGCTAGAGTGATAATACTGGTATCATATGAAACTGGGAGACTTAAGGAATCCAGTGGTACCAACCATGTCTTGCTAACTTCTTAGAGAGGGGGCTAAATAATGCTCCAAAATTAGGTCCCTTGAACTCTGACCTCAAGATATCTCAATGCAAATGAGTTCTATGGGCACTCATGAGTCTCCCCTTTACAAACATGCCCACTTCATGCTAGACCCATGCAGATTTTCATTTGATTCCTAAACAAGACAATCTGGTTAGAAATACCTTGTCAATATGGACTTTGAAATTGTTTTGAAATGCAAAATAAAGGAATTGAAAACATGCAATAAAAAATGTGATTAATTGCAATTAACTGTTAAAATTATGCGACTTATGGTGATTAAAAAAGTAAATTGTGTGACAGCATTCATTTTTGCTAATCTTGTTGCTTTGAGGTCTATCACCTTAAATGGTTCTTCCTGTATAAGTGCATCCATCACTACCACAGTCATGAGTCGTGGGTGTCCAGTCATGGGATCATCAACATGCTCCAGACACACACTCAGGAACCCCCTTCCCCATCCTGAAAGTGCTCGACCAGTCCCTAGTACTCCCAGGGAGTAGTGGGCTCGAGAGGGGAGTGCATTATCACTCTGGGAAGTCCTCAAAGAGCCCTGCTGGAGCAGCTGGGGTCGATTCAGGCCCCGCACTCCTCCTTCAACCCCGTCTTTATCAATGTCCAGGCTCTTAGTGCGCCCAGCTTGCTCCTTTGCTCCTCTTCTGCTCTGCTCATCTTCCTCCGCACTCTCCAAGTTTTCCTTGCTCTCCTGTTCCTCCTTTTTCGGCCCCATGCATGATCCACCAATATCAAGGGTAAAGAGATCATAGAACTTGGAGCAGGAAGTAGCCAGATACACTTTGTGTGCAAAGACACGAGTGGCACCACCCTGAAGGAGGAAAAGAACATCTGCGCACAGTGGATGGCAGAAAAGAGAATCAGGGCCCTCGCCGTCTGTTGGAGGGGGGTCTGGGATGCCCACTATGGGGCGAGGTGGGCGAGGAGGCAGGAAAGGTGCCTGGAGAAGGGGCCTTTGGACCTTTTTCAAATGGGACTTCCAGAACTGGAGGTGACGGCGGGAGATGAGGGCGGCTCGGATGGCATTGTCAAAAACATCTTTGACTCCAAACTGGGCGACAATGCTGGTCTCATAGTAGGGGATCCCAAGTTCCTTGGCCACCTCATGGCCTCTCTCAGGTGGAAGGATATCAGTAGGTTTGATGGGTCTGTGGGACAAGAAGAGATAATGATGTTACCCTCAAGAAGAAATTACCCAAAGATTTGCAAAAAATTAATGAAAAGTACAAGAAAATTACCTGAAAATAGTTTTTTTTTTTAAATAAATTAAAAAAACAAGGACATAGCCTGCAAAAAGTTCATTAAAAGTTATAATTTTTGCAACATAATTTTAAATGTGTAATTATGATTATTATACATATAGTTTTTTCCCTCATTGTTTTCTTTTTTCCCTTGACATTTTCCCTAGATATTTAAAATAAATCTACTAATTTCTTACAATGTGTGAAACATTTATTGCCAACTTGCTCGTTGCCCTTTTCACATTTTTAAAAGGAATTTCACTAATGTGTTTTGGGATTCAAAGGTTTAAATACTTGTAAAAGGCGTCACAAAACAGCAAAAGAAAAGTAATGCTGCTCCAGGTTTCTAAGGATTAACTGGAGCAACCCAACGAGCAAACCCTCCCTGAAAGCCACCAAGTCACATGTTTTTCTGAATATGTCTGTTAATGAATTGTGAGGAAGGCGACTCACTTGGCTAGGGGTCGTCTTGCTCGGTTTACTGCATCCAGGTCGGCATAGCGCAGATCCAGCTGGCAGCCAACTAGAATGATGGGTGTCCGGGGACAAAAGTGCTTGATCTCTGGGAACCACATGGTGCGTACGTGGCGCAGGGAATTGGGATTAGCCAGAGAGAAGCAAAGCACCACTACGTCAGACCTACAGGGAGATGAGAGGGAGGGAAAAAAAAGTCTTCATTTCATGTACTTACAACCTAACCAGAGATCACAGATAAGATAGGAAGAAGATGGCAAAAGGGGGGGTTCTGCTGTGTCATGAGCAAGAGACGTCGGCAGAGGGAAGACAAGTGGTCTTTGATGGAGTAAAGGGGACCGAAAATAGAGGAAGAAAAAAGGGGTCAGCACTGAGTCACTGAACATCTTGTCAGTTTACGTTAAAACATGTGTGATATGTGTATGGAAGAAGCTTGTTCGGCTTCTGCAAGGCATTGTGGGAGCATGGACAGTGCCATCGAGAAAGCCAGGGTCACAAGACGCGTGTGTGTGGGTGGGTGGGTCTGTAGGTCTGTCTGTGTGTATGTGTGTGTCTGGGCCTCTGGGCTGGTGATCTGTGTGGCCCATCTCTCTCTCTCTCTCTCTTACGTAAATATCCCTTAGCCCTCCAAGGCTACATGGACCACAAAGAGAAAGCTAAGAATAGCTCAGGATACACACACACTAATTCATTTCCTCAACCCATGTGTTTTAACAAGCAGACAGAGGTACTTAGAGCTGTACTCTGGTGATATTTCTGCAGTATGTTTGTGCATGCGTGTCTGTTTTTAGGTAATATTAAACCAAGATCTGTGTCAGTGAGACAGCTCATTTGGTACTAAGACAATGCTGACAGTGCAAGAATCTGTAATTCCTAAATGATCTACTTCTTAAAACAGCACAACCACAGAGGGCTTTTGACCCCAGCAGCACAAGACCGGGTCGATTTTACATTAGCATCACTTATGTAACTGTTGTGGTGCATTAACTATCATTGATTGCCTGCAGATTATGAAATATATATTCCTGTTTTGGATGTCTCTCAGGCATGTGGTATACGTCAGAGGATGTGGGGTGCTAAACCGCATCCTGAACTTGACAGCAGCATTTCACACCACTGAAATATTTCTCTTTTTTCCCTTGGGTGGGCAAAATACCTGCACTACAACGAACATGGCCTATTTAGTGAGCAGACAAAGGCTACACTGTAAAAGAAAATCACTTGTTTTATCTATTTCACTTTACTTTGAGTAGATCTGATAAAAAAGCTGACAAAGACAGGTAATTCCACCTGTTGTTAAAGAAATGCCAGCAGCTTCAAATGTTGGAAAACCATAAAAAAAAGGGAACCATCATTGAAGGTATTTTATAAAACAACTTCATTTGCATTACAAACATGCACCTGAGTGACAAATTGATTTACTTATGATGGTAGACAGCACAAAATCAAATCGCTCTCAACAAAGGACATTTTTTTACAGTGTAGACACAGGTTCCATAGTCCAATTTTAGTCTATCCAGTGTAATCTCTGAAAAGCTCCTGCTCCAAAGGACAGAATATACACTACTAAGCATTACATCACAGCTCTCTCACACACACAGGAATGCCCATTAACACTTTGTCAAAGGATCATTACCATGGCTTAGTCTGTTTGAGGTCATGTTATGTGTACGTGCCTTTGTTCTAGTGGGTAAAGGATTTTTTTTTCTACCACCTAGGCTTTACTGCTAGAGTCTGTACCTTAATGTTAGCATAACAATGTACTGATGTATGAGCCTCATAAGTTTTGAACCTTTCCAGTCTTAATCTTTCAAAAGCAGTTATTTGACAGTCTTGATGGTGAGGCAATAAAAAATTTGTACCAGAATAATCCTTTAGTACTGCTGCTTTGCACTGCTGAGCTATTTCAAGGTTCAACCCACAGTTCAACCCAAATGACCTACATTTTGTTTTCATGTATATCCCTTTGTTCTGTTTTATAGGATAATGTGTTTTGACTAGCAAGCACTGAAACACTAAAAACATCATGTGAGTTGCTTAACGTCATGTGATGATTAGTGTGTCAGCCAGTGTATGTATATGTGCATACAGGTTGCGTCAAATGATAAGGCAAACAAAAGAAGTCCACTGATTTAACACTAATAAATTACCACGAGCACTAATGCATAATATATAACTCCACAAGTTTGTGACTGCTGTCTGTGTGTGTGTGTGTGTTGGATACAAAGGTCATCAGCTGCCAGATTATGTAAGAAGAGGTGCATTTATTGACACAGGCACGCACGTAAACACAGCGGAGATGTTCCACATAATCATGTTGTAATAAAAAACTTAATGGGTCTCATGCAGACTTATGTATCACTCTGCAATCACACAGCCTGCCACGACACCCCTCATCAGCCATTAAGTCTGTCACAACAGTATTCTAAAAGTTAATAACATGCTACTGAAACTAATTTCAAGAACCATGCTTACGAGAGCAATGTGATGTGTTTTGCGTTTTCAGTCAAAATGCCAAATTAGATTTCTGCTAAATGAATTTCTGCTGACTGAAAAAAAAAAAACTTAAATTGAGGTTGGCTCAGGTTAAGTTTGGCTTAGCCTATTTTCAGGCTGAGATTGTTTTCCCAACCAGAATGTCCCTCTCCTGACAAAGCATGTGACAGTCTGGGTATTGTCTAACAATGTGATGTTTTGGGTTTTGACATCAACAAAAGGCTGCAGAGTGGAGGAAGGTGCAGAGAGGGGGAACAGAGGAGGCTAATGATGGGAGTTGAGTTACGGGGTAATGAGAGAGATGGGGGAGAGGTGGAGAGGCATCTGAGGGCAGGTTGTAGGAGAGGGCATAGCCCAGATGAACGTGTGGATGAACAGTGCTGGAAGAGGAGGTGGTGGAGGAGGAAGAGGAGGAGGTTGATGCCTGGAGCTGCAGACGCCAGGGAGGTAGGCAGGCAGAAAACAGCTGAGCTGGCACTGTGTCTTTATCAGCTGACTGCAGGCTGACAAAGCATACAGGACATACAGACAGACATGCACACTCGCACACCAAAACACACACAAACAGAGGCAGATCACTGTGAAAATGCACAGGCATGAAGAGTGGAAGGACACAACAAACAGAAGGGAATTTCAGCCACAAAATGAACTACACGCAACCTACAAATACATATCTGTCATGCAGATACGCTTACAAAAAGGTGACAGGGTGACATGTTACACAAAGGGTATTCACTTAGCTTTAGGAGAACTCAAAGATTGCAGTGTGTTGTGTACATGGATGTGTGGATGTTTGTGCAGACTCAGGGTGCCTTCACACCTAACCTGTTTGGTTCAGTTAAAAAGAAACTCGGGTCTGTTTGCCTGGTTACTACGGTTCATTTAGGATGGTGTGAAAGCTGTCAAATGAACCCTACTGTGGATCAAACAACAAAACTGAGTCCGCTTGAACAGGTGGGTATCAGGGCACTTCAAAACAGACTCTGATGTGGTTTGTTTCAAAGCAAAACAAGCTAACCACAGAAATTTTATGATAGCACATATATAATTTTAGTGTAATTTAAAAAGCTAAACGACTAATATATCCATCTGCTGTTCGTGAAATCTGTCCACGATCTTATGATCTGTATATAGCCATGTATACAACCTATAATATGCAAATAATATAATAACAATGTAGCACATATGCAAGTCAGTGCAGGTGTTTTCCATCATTAATAAGACAAAAGCTGTTAAAACTGTTGTGATTGTATTAGACTCTGTACGCTTCGTCAGTTCATTAAATATATTAAAAATGTGTGAAAGGAATCTGACAGTACTAAGCCCTGAATCATTACTGTACAAGACACCTCCTTTTCGTCTTGTGTCTACCTGTTAATCATTATTCGTGACATGCAGTCTAATAATAGCTACTTATAATGCTTATAATCAATTTTGTTTTTATTACAATAAAGTGCTGCATAAACTTCTGTCAGTCACTGAAATTTGATTCCCTCATGTGGGTCCTGATGATCCAGGATGACAGTTGCCAAAACTGTTGAATCAAAAAGTTACCTTTCAGTGTGTAATCCCCTGTTTTCTTGTTTTGGTTCATTTTAAAGAAGTCAGTTTAAACAGGAACCAAACCTGCGCTAAAATGCAACAATGTTTCATTTTTTCTCGGGGTGTGGACTAAATGAACCAAACTGCAGGTGTGAAAGCATCCTCAGTGCCTTATTATGGCTTGGGGCTATGTCAGAGACACAATAAATGCTGAAAGAGTGACGAGAAACATAATTACAGTTACAAAAATGTACCATCTTTACGTCATTTGATGACGTACGAAATGTGGATTTTCTCTTTTCTGTGTTACTGTTACGTGGTCAGGTTTGGTGGAATTGGTATTTGCTGATTTTGCTTTGGCAATAAGTACTTTTGCATTTCATGCCAATAAAGCAGCTTTGATAAAGGGACGGGGAGTAAGAGGATAGAGCGATGATCCAATCATGTCTGGTGGAGGAAGGATGTAACAGCTTGAGGGTAGAGTTCAACTAAAAAGCGTGTCAGCTGGATTACACACACACACAAAAAACTTTTGGGTAAGTAAATGTTATGTAGGCATGTTCATGTGGGGGTGACAGATTAGTTATACTCTCATTGTAAATTACTTTCTCCTGAACCGGCCAACAATGAATTTGGTCACATATTAGCCCTAGGAAATTGTGTCAAGGTTTTAAGAAATTCTACAGTCACAAAGCAGTCTCTTGGCTGCACCAATTGTGAAAATGGAACATGGTGCAAGGTAGTTAACCTTGTGGTCAGCCAGCAATTGTGTTATTGGGTCAGTAACTATTTTCTGGTTGCTGGAATGTCTGAAACCGTTTGTGCCTGTTTCTGTATCTGCTCACCTGCCATAGGCAAATCGTCTGTCTTTGTGATGATCCCCGAATGTGTCCCACAGCCTCAGGGACACACTGACCTCATCCACTACATCGCGAGATCTCTCTAACACCTGCAACACAGACACACATCCCTGTAATCAGGCCGAAAGGTCTTAACTTCATTGTGACGTTTATGTTTTTAGAGGAATTGAAGGATTATGTAATCACTAGGCTTAGGGGGAAAAAAAACTAAGTGGAATGTCAAACTGCACGGTCAACATTTTTAGAATGAAGTTGTATTTCACAGGCCTGAAAAAATATGTTTTTTACCTGTGATTCATATGCATAATAAACAGAATTAGCCTCAGTAACATCTACAAAAGTGTACAAGAGTTTGCCTATATGTGGCTCTTTCCACACTGTGTTTGGCTGTGTGTTTATGTGTATGTGTGTGCCCACCTCCTGGCATACACGGTACTGGTCGATGGCCCAGACGGTTGGCACGTGGGTGGCAAGCAGCTGATACTGTGTGAGGGTGGCATTGCAGGCCCGGGCACAGATTAGCCTGGTCTTGCCTACTGCATTATCCCCTACCACCACACATTTAATGGTTTCCACATTGGGCCGCTCATAGTCTGTGTCTATATCCATGGAGAGGGCCCTGGAGAGTAGAAGAAAGAGCGAGAGAGAGAAAAGAGGTTAATTTAATATTCATGGGAAATTAAAATCACATTGATAAAGCATCCCAGGAGAAATGACACTGCATTTCGACAATGGAAGCAAACTGGCACCAGGCGCAGTTCGCTTCTAACTCTCGCCCAGTTCAGCCTAGGGAAGCTTTGTTAAGGCTCTAAGCCTCCGTAGCTGTACTGACCAGTGTACAGAGGCTTCTGCCAAACTCCTCAACTGAGCACATGGTTCGCAGGCTGAGGAATGGAGGGACCGCAGAGCTATTTCTGTAACAGCACAGAGAGAGAGAAAGACAGAGAGACAAAAAGAGAGACTTCCCTTGAGCTCACTGTCCTTTTCTCTCCTTGTTTGTCTTTCCCCGTATCTGTCCCCCTTTAGATGCAACCAAGTTTCAGAGAAAACACAATGCAAGTGAAGAAACATCTAGCAGCACTAAAATCCCTCATAAAGGCATTTGTAATTAACTTTTTGGGGTCATTTGGGAGCCCTGGGGAAGCTGTGGTCAAACATATTCATTCTAGGCTTACACAGAGAGGGAAGAAAAATGCAGAAAAAGCGCTGTTGCATGTTCGATCACCAGTCAACTCCTGACTTGACCTTATAGCACAAGACAGAGGCGGTTATGTGGTTATGTACACAGCTCAGCGGACTTCCTCTTTTAAAGCCACACATCACTGTGCAAAGCTTATCAAAATCCCCTTTCTATAAACTGCTTACAAACATTTCTGACATGTCAAAACACATGTTAATACCCATTAAAAAAAAAAAAAAAAACATTCCTGGAAGAATCTGCTGGATTGCATAACCAGCCCACACACACACACACACACACAGTTAGACCTCTAGTCAGCTAATCAGTCCATCCGTCCTTGCAACTAGTTCAAAGACCCACCCCAAGGTCCCATAAATAGAGCATCTGAAACATTCATAAAGGCCTTTACTTGCTATTACATTGACGCTGATGCTGGTGAAACACTTCAGTCCAGCACCATCAGACAACGGCAGCTAAAAATGGCATCTATTCATTGGACACATGAGCCATGTCTGCACCCTGCTAATAAGCTGTGACACGCTCTCCATGTCGTCACACACCACCGGTCTGATCATAATATCACTGCAGCTATACAGAACTTATTTCTCCCCCAAAGACCACAGACATTGATTCTACTTGTCAACAACAACAAAAACATTTTTCCTGTCAGAAGGAGTCCCAATTACGTCAGCCAGGAAGTACAGCACAGAGGGCCTACCTTTGTCTATCTGAACACAGGAAAAGTGTGTCCTGAATTGTCCATATGGAACAGATAGAGCTGTGACTTTCAGAGTTATAAATACCCTGTTCCCTTGCCCTGTCTGGCTGCAACATCTGCAGAGACACGTACCACAGGTAGAGGAGATAAAACTATCTCCCTAATGGTTATAGCAGCTGCCAAAGCAGTAGTCCTCTCAGTGAATTTTTAGGAAAAAAAGGGGATGAAGGGCCAAGTATGAAGCCTGACATACTACACAAGTGGTTCTGTAACATCCACAATATGTGTTTAAGAGGGAAAGAGGATGCGTACTATTGTTAATCCTGAGCGTTTCCAATGCAGCAGTCGATAAGAAAAAGGGATTGTCGGAGAGACAAGGCAGGAGGGGATTATTAGAGTCTTAGAGAGAGAGAGAGGGGGACTGTGAAGCCAGCATTGGAATCAGTCAGTCATGCCACTGGGATCAAAAGGGCATGACCGACAATAACTAAGACCGCTCAGGGGAACATATCACAGCTTTTCCAGCCGATGTTTCTCTTTAAACGTGTGGCTGTCTTTGGGAGAAAGACAGGTAGAGAAAAAGAGCAAGTACAAGTGAGAGTACAGTTGAAGGTCCTTAACTATTGACCCGTGGGAGTCTGGAAGTTAGTGTGCATATGTGCATGTGAGCGTGCGTGCATGCGTGTGCATGTGGTAATGAGCTTAGGGCCAGTCTGTGAGGCATGGAGTGATGCGAGCAGTGATGTAACCAGGAGGCGGTGTTGGTGGTGGTGTGGAGAGTTTCTCAGGGGGATCAAGAGTACCCAGCCCCCGGATATCATCCTCCATCTGAGGCTCTGCATCCGGCTCCGAGCGAGAGTACGGTCATGCGTCGGTCAACACACAATTGTTTACACGCACACTACTGCACTACACAAATACGCACCTGCTCTCAGGTTTATATTTAAACTGTACGAGCTTTCGCAAACTTCAACAATTATTTTTAATTGCACGACTGGAGGATGAGCAGAAGCTGGAGGCTGTGAGAGCAGAACAGTGCAGCTCAGAGGAGCGGAAAGAAAAGCTGCAAAGCTCAGGTTTCATTTTAAGCCAACGACCTATAGTGAACTGTGCACAGACGTCTAGACTTCAGTGTCATCTCCCCCCAACATGCAGTGAAGGAGGCTACAAGGGCAAAGAGGTGTCTGAATGTCACAATAAAATGTGTGTATGAAAGAGAGAATAAGATACTGACCCACTTTTTGTGCATGTATTTCTGACTCTTACAGTGACATATTGACGGGTGCAGGCAAAGCCACAGTGATAGGATCACTGTGACAGGAACTCAGACGCCCACTCAACACACACAAACACTGACCTTCTGTTTTACTCTGGAATGTCACAGATTGACTCAGTGTGTGTGTGTGTGTGTGTGTGTGTGTGTGTGTGTGTGTGTGTGTGTGTGTGTGTGTGTGGTGCAGGAGGACCAGACAGACAAAGAAGCTCATGCATAATTTGGATAGTGTGTGTCTCAGTATGGCTTTGCTTTAAGACCAGTGGGGGTTTCATAAGGAGATGGCTTACAGCTCTACCTCATGCACAGTTCCTGGCATCTTTACCTCTTGATTTTTTATACACTTCCCTAATCCATTCATTTATCCTTCTGTATGTCTGGTTTTTATACCCAGCTTTGCCCACTCAACCACACCTTCTGAACTGCTCACAGACTCCCCCCGCTCTCCTTCCTATTCTGTATTCATTCAAATGTAATGCTCCAGCTCACAGTTATTCCATCCTTCTTTTAGTAACCTCTCTCCCCACCACCCTTCTTTCTCATCCTCTCCCAGACTTTCTCTCTCATCCAGCACCATCCCCCCCCCCCCCCCCCCTTTTTTTTTTTAGAGGCCATCTATGACCTCACACTTTTCTGGATAGCAATCAAGGAGCAGCATTAAGCAGACAGCCCTCCCACACTTGCTTTGCTTCCCCCTCTGTCTCCCTCTCTCTGTTATGTAACACCTTTAGCAATCCACTGGCAGCAACCACTCATCCCAAAACCCTCCACAGCCCCCATCCGCTTCTTTTTCTGTCCTCCTCCTTGGGGCTAGAGTTCACCCTCGACACCCTGACTGAGCCGCCTGCCTCTCCGCTCCCTCCACCCAGCCCTGCAAAAAAGAAAAAAATGACCCCAATAACTGCCAACTTTATACATGGGTCATCACTTGCGCACTCACACAGAGCTATGGGATTTACACTATCACAGGCTTGACTGCATAGTAAAAGTGTCCCTGTGTAATTGTTGGAAGAAATGATGGCTGTGTGCGCAATCATGTATGCAACTTAATTTAAACAGATTTTTTGTCAAAAGCCTGCTCATTGTGTTTACTCATTGTGGATGATTTTCAGGTGTGTGTGTGTGTGTGTGTGTGTGTGTGTGTGCACTCGCGCATATATATAACAGGGAACATACTCATCGTTACACAGTCACCAACAGGGAACGGCAAAACTAACAGGGGACATTTTTTAAGTCCCCACTTGGACATGCTCTAAATCATCATAAAATCATGTGTTATGGCCTCTGGTGAAATTTTTCAGATTTTGCCAAGAGGGGACCAAAGTGTGTGTGAGTGTTTATATCCATATTCAGAGCTCTCCCTCCTGGTTGGAGCTGGTATTTGAACGACCCATTCACACACGTCGCTTTTAACACTCCTCTCCCCCGCTTCAGAAACCAGGAGTCCCCGGGGCCGTCGACACTGGGGCGGCCTTCCCCCGGGCCCTGCTCAGCCTAATAAACCAGCCCCCCCCTGCTCGGGCGCCCAACCCGGCCAGCCGCTGCCGTCGCTAGCCGAGGGAGGACAGGAAGGGACGGGGGGGGGGGGCTCATCCCGGGGGCTGACTCGGGACCAAGGCCGGGGGCCATTGCGTAGCGGGACCCGACCGTTGGGGTGGTCGGGGGGGGGGGGCGGGGTTCAACCAGGGGGCCAGGTCCGGCCCAACTTTGTGTGTCTTATTTGTGCTATCCCAACTAGGAGGAGGGGTTGCCCGTGTTGCCCCTCCAGACCACGTCGGGCACCTGGCCGGGCAGCCAGGGCGCCCCCCCCCCACAGGGGCGGGCCCGCCACCACGGCGCCCTCCCTCAGGGCGACCCTGGCCACGGGCCTTGCACCTGACTCGCGCCCCCCTTAGGGGGGGATCTTGTTGGCGGGGGCCCTGTTGCCACAGGGGTTGTCCCCCCCGGCGTTCCCTTCTTTCCGCCGCGCCGGCGGGCGCCGGCTTTTGCGGAGCCTGGGCGGGGACCGCCCCCCCCCCCGGCGGCCGGGGGGCGGGGCCCGGCCCTAGGCCGCCCGCCCGGCCCCCCCCGGCCGCGCGGCCGCAGGGCGGGCTCCCGTCCGTCGCAGTGCAGGGCCCACAGCATCAAGCAGCAGAAAGGAGGCAGAGAGGGCAGAAGGGCAAGACCGGGTGGTGCCGCGTAGCCAATGGCAAGCGAAGGGTGGCAGCAGCCCAGAATCAAGAAGAACCCAGCAACACAAGCAGAGACCAGAGAATGCAGCAAGGGGGGAAAGACAGGGCCGACCGACTAGACCACGCCCGCCACGTGCACGGCGGCAGGCAAAGCACCGCCCTGACGTCCCCTGGCCGGGC
This sequence comes from Plectropomus leopardus, assembly GCF_008729295.1. Classification (NCBI taxonomy): domain Eukaryota; kingdom Metazoa; phylum Chordata; class Actinopteri; order Perciformes; family Serranidae; genus Plectropomus; species Plectropomus leopardus. The sequence continues at coordinate 37,271,646 of NC_056467.1, forward strand.
CCCGCCGCTGCCACCCCTGGCGCCCTGCCGCCCCCCCCATGTACGGCGCATTGTCTCCCCGTGCGCCGTTTCCGCCTCCGCCCCTGGGGGCAGCGGAGGGCGCTACAGAGCGAGCAGCAGCAGCAAGGTCGCAACCGGGGAACACCGCAAGGGCCCGGATTGATTTTTTATACACTTCCCTAATCCATTCATTTATCCTTCTGTATGTCTGGTTTTTATACCCAGCTTTGCCCACTCAACCACACCTTCTGAACTGCTCACAGACTCCCCCCGCTCTCCTTCCTATTCTGTATTCATTCAAATGTAATGCTCCAGCTCACAGTTATTCCATCCTTCTTTTAGTAACCTCTCTCCCCACCACCCTTCTTTCTCATCCTCTCCCAGACTTTCTCTCTCATCCAGCACCATGCCCCCCCCCCCCCCCCCTTTTTTTTTTTAGAGGCCATCTATGACCTCACACTTTTCTGGATAGCAATCAAGGAGCAGCATTAAGCAGACAGCCCTCCCACACTTGCTTTGCTTCCCCCTCTGTCTCCCTCTCTCTGTTATGTAACACCTTTAGCAATCCACTGGCAGCAACCACTCATCCCAAAACCCTCCACAGCCCCCATCCGCTTCTTTTTCTGTCCTCCTCCTTGGGGCTAGAGTTCACCCTCGACACCCTGACTGAGCCGCCTGCCTCTCCGCTCCCTCCACCCAGCCCTGCAAAAAAGAAAAAAATGACCCCAATAACTGCCAACTTTATACATGGGTCATCACTTGCGCACTACACATCACAGAGCTATGGGATTTACACTAAATGATGATGAAATGATGGCTGTGTGCGCAATCATGTATGCAACTTAATTTAAACTGATTTTTTGTCAAAAGCCTGCTCATTGTGTTTACTCATTGTGGATGATTTTCAGGTGTGTGTGTGTGTGTGTGTGTGTGTGTGGGGGGGGGGGGGGGGGGGGGGGGGGGTGTTATGTGGGTGTTTGAGACAGTGACTGCCACAGGCACAGCTGGCACAGACTGGTTACATAACCTGGTCTGTAGCCTCTGCTTGGCTCCCTGGATGGCTGACAGTAGACCTCAGACTCATACACACTAGTACAGACATGCATATACACATGCACGCTGGCACGCACTTGCCTCACCCACTGCAGATGGTACGTACTGGTATTACTGAGCAGCCCCTGGCAGACGGCGATGTGTACGAATCAATCCTAATGAATGAGAGGGTCTTTGGGAGCAGCATGCTGGCCTGCTTGAGAAAGCCTCCCTGCTCTCTTCTCTCTGCTGCAATAATGCTTTGTAAACACAGGAAGGCTCCGCATGATGCCCTAATTTCCTTTATCCCTCCCCATCTTTCTCCTCCTCCTCCTCGTCCATATTTTCCACCTACTCTCCATCTCTCTTGCTGTCTTAACTTGTTTTTCTTTATCTTGTTTCTATTTCATGCCCTTGTTCGTTCCACTCCAGTGCAGAATGTACAGTGTCTCCCAGTATGTCTGTCATTTAATTTGCCATTTGCCATTGACCTTTACAGCACTTTGTAACTGTTTAGAGCTAACAAGTCTTAATTCAAGATCAAAATGTTATTGCCAAATTGTTATCTTTAGTTTAAAAAATGCCATCTTTAAATACAGAGTGTAAAACTCACCTGTTCTTCTGATAAACACTCATCAGTAATGTGAATATAAAGACAAAGTGAGGAAAATCAAATAATAGAACAGCTAGAAAAGTCTGTTGAGTTCAGAAAATTATATCACTTGACTGTAATGCAGCTTTTAAAAGCAGGAAAAGAAAATAATTACAATGTTATGATATGATCTAAAATCCAAGATCATATGTAGTCTCATATCACAATATTGATATAATATCTATAGACAACACTGATGACATTTTCAACATACAGTATATATCATGTCCTGATAATGTGTTTTGTGTTTTTTTACAATGGGCAGGTGGATTAAGTTTGTGTGGAAGATATATATCCAAAGCCACTTATCTCCTTTGGGAATGTAACAGGGGATTTAAACATAATGTCATTTCTTTTTTTTTCTTTAAATAGGCTAAAATACAAAACCCTGGTCCTCTCATCTTAAAAATAGACTAGACACTAATTATATAGCTAATATACAATAAATAGTATACATACATACCTACAAGACAACTGAGCATAAGTGAAAGTACAACATACTTTCTCACCAAAGTTCTGCGGTCCATGTTGTAACACACTGGGTTCAGACACACAAATAAAGCATAAAACATACACAAAATTGCCTGTTACCTCTGTCTACCTTCCACCACAGACTGATAAAGGGGTCAGAACATTCAAGCCAGCCATATAATGCTGGCTGATTCTTCCATGTGGGTCTGTCAGTGCTGCACTATGTTATCTCAAAGCTGTTGACACAGTCAAAGCGTTGGGCATTGTGCCTGACCAGAACAATAAGTAGCTCTGTTCCAGATCCATCTAACACTAGACATAATGACAGGCCCGATCACTGATTCATTAACAGCAGTAGTGACAGAAGGTCTAAAACCAAAATAAATAAATAAAAAATACCCAGGATGTGGAAAGAATATTAAGTAATGATAAAATAAATGATAAAATTTAGAACAGTTGGTGTTTCCACGAAAGGATAAGCCACTCACAGGCTGGCCCTTAATAGACATCTTCTCAGGAGAAAACTATATTGGCCAAAAGACAAAGATTGCACAATATGGAAGAGAAGTGTGCCAAATTGTTTATGCAACAACTTCCTGCAGATATGATTAATTGCTGATGAGTGGAAATGAAATATGGTCAGATAAGAAGTTCTCATGAGTAATAGTCTGTATTTATTCTTTCGCAGATTCAAGTGAGAAGCTTCCTCAGCAGCCATGCAGCTACCTGCGTAACACAATCCCTCGAACGACGTCATAGCCATGGGATCAGCATTACAGTGTGTGTGCGTGCATCCATGGGCGTGCATGCATCAGTGTGTGTGCATTCTTACAAACTGAGATTCTGCACCTTATCTATTGTCACTGTTTTAACCGCATGTTGTGTCAGTAAATACTGTGTTGTAACATCACTACGCTCATCAATGAAAAGCACCTCGTGCGCTCCCTCTCCCCGCAGCCATTCATAACCACCTGGCTCATTCATATTTTTTTTTTTGGGAAACCGATTCAACAAATCATTGCCATCTATTTTATTGGCATCCCTGTGTGGGGAAATAAAATGCAGGCTGGATACCGCATTCAGTGTGGTGAGAAGATGTCTTTCACATATTGATGTTGTAGGATAAAAGGCAGGTGGATATCAGCCTACATCCCAAATGATGCGCTGATAAGTCTTGCGTAATGTGCCAAGCCCATCCACTGCACTACAACACTGAATCGAAAAGCAGTCTGTGCAGCACGCGTGGGATTAAGAACAATAATCTTCCACTTTAACATGCCATGCAAAAATAATGTAAATCTTAAATATGAGAGACTCTGAGACCATTAAGGGACATTATAGAGATTTAAGAGGGAGATTAAAAGCCCATTACGCATTACGCACAATAAGGTCACCATGACATGAATTAAACGCTGCTGATGATTTGTGAATCTTTTGAGTTAAGGATTTTACAAGCTGTGTGTGGATTTCTTTGTGCACAACAAGAATTGCATTGGGAGCATGTGACCTAGTATTGCTGCTGGAGGGTCCCTACCTTCCGACGGTTCCGGAATTGACCCACATGCCACTCTGCTGGTGGTTCAGCCGGTCACTCAAACCGGACAAAGACGCGCGGAGAATGAAGAGGTGGTCGCGGTGGTCTCGTTGTTTGTAAAAGAGCACATATGACTGCAGGACCTCTGCCCTGTCACATCCTCTTCTTCTTACTTCCCGCTCGCTGACTTCTTAATCCAGCGTCTCACAGACCTCAACAAGTATCGACTCGCTGCTGCCGACCTGATGTTAATGCTGGTTTGATTATCGGACGCTTTTTAGAATAAAACGTAAACATAACTGGCCTAAAGATATTTCTGCTTTGAGCCACCTCCTTTTCTGTTGTTGTTTCCCCAGCTGATTTCATCAGAGACACGCCTCCACGACTGCGCGTCACGACTCAAATTGCCAAACTCATCTTGTGCTGCGTTCAGGTGCCGTCAGAAAAAAAGACATTTGGGAGTAGTAGCGCCCCTAAGACACTTCCACCACAATCGATACAAATCTTGTTACAAATTTGAGGCCAGAATGGAAGCATAGAATAAATAAATGGTGAGAAAATCATGATATACGTATAACGTATATCACGTATAACAATTCGGTTGATTTCAAAATGATTTCAAAAAGCAAATTCAATCACTGGCGTTTGCATTTTTCTTTCACTTTCACTACTGCTTTTCTGTGTGAATTGACGCGAGACAGCAGTCATCAAAAAAGCTTTGTTCAACATAAATATCAGCCAGCAAAAGCGCATTAACACTCCAAACATCATACATTTAAGACTTTATTAGTCTGATGTTGGAGCTGAAGAGGAACACTTAATGGTCTCATATGAGATTAGGACACAAGAGCCAATCATATCCTGCAAAACCGATAGTATCCCCGCCCCGAAACTGTCCTCCTGCCATCCTGTTAACTCAATGCATGCCGCAAAGCACGCTGCCTTTCGTTGGGGGAGCTGAACATCCACCACTGAGCTGCTTTTATACTCTCTGTCATTGTGTGACGCTCAGCCTTCATTATTACTCGCAAAAACGAGACATTAATTGTTATTGTTAATTGTTTATTAAATATGCAAATTTAAAAGTCTGATTTTCTCAATCTCTCATTCAGTCCTTTTTTAACATACAAATTTTCTCCTATAATATCCGGTTAAATGATGCAATGGTGTAGTTATTACTCATGGGCAAAGGAGAGACATTTTCTTCTATGGTTATTCTGGGTGTTCAGGCATAGCAACTAGCTACCACATAGCAACACTTGTGTATTGCTACAGAAGCCAATACAGGAGCCAAGAAAAAAAGACAGCAGATCATGGATTGCTGTGGAAAAATACTCAGTTGTTTACTCTATACATTTTTTTGAGATCTCGATGTCTGGGAATTCATTCCAGGAATGTGAAGCTGCACCAGAGAAGAAAAATGCTGCCATGTTGCCAGGAGGTAAAAGTACCTCACTATTCTGCCAGCATAACTATTTTTACTTTAAACTTCAATTGCTTTGTAAATCTGTTGTTATCCAGCTAAAGACTTTGCCCAGACATGCTTTCAGTATTTGAGCTTCTCCTGAGTCTCTCTGCTTTCATAACCTGCAATTTCAGATAAGACATGAGAGTAGAATTTATATTAGGTTACATTTTAACTTGCAATTCTTTTGGGACATTTTGCAGTATTTGGCCATGTGGGGACCTAGACAGTCTGATCTACTAGCTTCCTTTCATGGCTGTGGAAGACTGAAGACAGACATCTACTGGTAGGATTTGGTACTGAGGTACTCTGAAACAAAGGAGGCATAAGCTCTCTGTTTCACCGAGTGCCAACATCTCTGTAACCATGTAAATCAGCAGTGGCTGCAAGACTGGAGTGAAAGTGTTTATGAAGCACAAATCTATGACTTGACCCTTCTGCTTCTGTCCATCCCCACAAACCCATAGATATGTGTGATAACATGCAAAAAAGCGCACATGCAATACCACAGCACCAACATCACAGTTACATGAGTTCGCTGTGTAACCAGTGGAGATGTCTTTTTTATATCTATTTGTTCAGTGTTGTCTTGAAGCCCTGAGAAAACACTGGCCCCTGACCTGGCTGGCATGGCCAGAATGAAACAGCATGAAAGATGGGCTGGAATGCTGCTGGAGAAAGCAGGGGTTCAACAGCACTGGCACTGAGAGGGCTCAGAAATGTAGAGAGGCAGCCCCTTTGTCGGAGACGTGTACTTGTGAGAGAACTCTCAAGCAGCACAGGCTGAGCTTATGTCTGGCCTTTTCAGCTACAGTAGTACAGAAAGGACTGTGTGGCTTTGTTTACAAGCTTTATCGCTCTTTTATTAACTGTGTGGGAAGTCTACTCCCATTGCTTTTACACTTTGGTGAGATTAAAGTTGGGAGAATGAGCTGAGATCATTCTTTGGCATAGCTACCTCAGCAAGGAGTGTCCTGCTGCTTGGACAAATACCTTTAGTCTGCAGCATATATTCAACACCATCCAAGTTTCCTCAAGTTTTACTGAACAATTGATGAAAACATTTCATCCAAGATCAATAAAAATCACAATTTGGTGTCCTTAGAATACCTTTTTACCCGTATACAATGCTTTCGTCAAATGTTCTTGAAGGGCTTCATTTTGCAATCAACTATCCACCATTTTGAAAATGTGACATCTGTTATAAGAAAATAAGTGCTGTTGTTTCATTTAAAAATCATACATGTTTCCATTATGGTGGAAGTGAGTACTTGTTGGGCTCGTCTTTTTATTTATTTTGCTTATTTAATTAATGTTTTATTTATTTTATTTCCCTTGATTTTTGGTTTTATGACTTTGTTGTTTTTTATGTATATTTGTTTTTATTATTTTATATTGAAATTTTGCATTCTGCATTTTGCATTATTTGTTCTCTTGTTTATTTCTGTTATTGTATCTCCTATGTATCTCATTTCTGCTTTTGCTTTGTTTGTAAAAGCAACTCTGTTGTTAAAGGTGCAATATAAAGAAGGTATTATTAGTAGTAGTATTACTAATAGAATTCAGATGACATCATGAGTTTTTATTTAAAGGTATATTACGCAGGATTTTTGATAAATTTTTGTAAACATGTTCACCAGTGAAAGTGAAAGGAAAACCCAACCTCAGATTAACTGTCATGTGGTTTTATGTCTTGCTATATTTGTGTGATTTTTTTTCCTGCACTTTGTCTCTTGGATGCATGCTGTTTATGGTATGGCATCTGAACGATACCTTTTTATAAAGCCCTAACCTCACCTTAGTGCTGTGGGATTACACACCCATAAAAGTCCTGTGCACAGAAATAAGGAAAAAAAAATAAAAAAGATACCAACAGAGGGCAGAGTCTCTGCAGTTAAATACACACACTTCTAATGGGTCATAACTAATAATTGCGACAAGTCTATGCATTGTTTTTAAGGAAAATCCTCCATAGTTGATCATCAATATTAAGCAATGGATATTATGTATCATTTTAATGGCCATAGAGCATTTTGGAATGAAACTCATCCCTTCATCTCATTCCCTCTTGTCCATTCCTCCACTGACCCTATTCTCACCCCTACAGCTCGCCCAAATATCCAACAGGCCTGCACACCCCCTGCCTCAGCACTGTACTGGAACTGTTCTAAAGCTGTCAAAACACCCAGCTTCTCACACTCCCTGCGTCCACAGAGAGTTCGCCTCAAACACACACCGTCCTGAGCACGATTTAAGACACACACTCAATGAAAAAAGTCGACATGCAGCCCTGTACACTGACACAAGTAGGTCAGAGCTGCAGTGGGTCTTCCAAACAGTCCTGCAGCACCATGGAACTGATAACAGTATCGAAGATTAAATTCTACCTTCAGACACTCATGAGCAAACATCACATAGCAGATGTACACATGTAGATCTACAGTATGAGATCATTTGCTTGTTTGTCTGGCAAGATGATGCATTTTTGTTTTGCAGAGGGTCAAGGAAAAACCAACACAAGAATTTCAATTTGTTCCTCTGGGGAAAAAAAATTCAGAGGTCGAAGGTGAAGGGCTGAGATTGGAATGACTGGAGGCTAAAGTGAAATAAGTCTGAGAAAAAGTGGCATTCCTGAAGGATCAGAGGTAGAAGAGCTTTGAAAAACTGATAAATGCACAGAAACAAACAAACACACACACACACACACACACATCCATGTCAATCTCTGACTCTGAATCTCCTTTTCATTCCCACTTTTAATCTCTCTCTCTCTCTCTCTCTCACACACACACACACACACACACACACAAACACACACACTTTGATATGGAGAGGTGGCTGAGATGTGTTGCCAGAGTCGGCACCCTGGCATGAAACAGAGTGTTTTGTAACAGCCGGCCTATTTGGAGATGGGTGATGGGCATGTTAACAGAGTGTGAGTTTAAGTAAAAAACATTCAACACTAGATAGGGCCTGAGAAAAAGTACAGAAGTAGAGACAGACAAAGTGCAAGAAAGAGCGAGAGGCCAAGGATATTGTTTACTTACTAAAGTTATCAGCAGATTGTCTTATCTACGGTCAGTTGGAGAACTTCATGTGAGTGACCAGCTGTTGTTGCCTCATTATATCGTAATGAAGACATATCACTCCAGTGCTCACAACAGAAAAAGAAACACACTATGGGGTAAAAGGCTTGAGCCCATTGGTCAGAAGCTCTTGGATGTATTAATTCTGAAATGCTATTCTGGTTTAAGGAGACGTGTTTTCTTTTCCTTTATGCCTTGTAAAAACAGGTCCTTTTATGTACACTTAATTTATTTCAGGTCATTTTTAACAAGGCCATGTGACTAACTGCCATGTTTTGTTGGTATGCTTTCATTTCTACATTTTCTTTTAGAATGTGAGACCTTGAAACTCAACTGTCAAATTTCAAAACCAATCACTTAACAAATGTTTTATCTAATGACATATTAATGGTCCAGTTTGAAGGATTAAGTAGCTGGTGAGGTTGCAAAACTGAAACTTCCAAGCATGTAGGTGGCTGATGCAAAAACGCAAATGGTCTTATCTAGAGCCAGAGTTTGGTTAGTCCATTCTGGGCTACTGTAGGACAATGTGGTGCACTTTGTGGAAGAGGACCCACACGGTATGTACATATTAAAGGGTCATTTTAATGTGATGAAGCACACCCATTCTTAGCTCTAGGTAAGGAATACTTAACTGGACAGATATATACTTTTCAAAGGAGATAAAATGTGAATGAGGTGTGTTTGAGGTGTGCCCCTGTAGGTTTAAATAATATGCTAATGGCTTACATAAAGTCATGATTCTGAACGTATATGACATTTATTGTGTACTTTAAAAGCATCAGTCATCTAGTGCCATTCATATTGATAAGCTGCCATCATAAAATAAGAAAAAGTCATGAAGCAGAACAAGGTCTGAGTAAGATTTATGAGCTATTCCACTGTGTCCAAGTTAAAGCACTTTGTGCTGACATACTTGTCATTAGGTATTATTGAATGTGGAATGATGTGAGTTTGAGAGTCTAACTCCCAGGCTGCAGATAAGTCTTCACTGACAACAACACTGATGTATGAGCGGGTCAAGTCTGTGCTGGTGCTGATGGGCCATGCTGGTGGAATATGTTGGGAATGTAAAGTGGCTTGAGGTCCTGGGGCAAAGGCTGGATAAAGGTGGGAACAGCCGAACAGAAGGGGAGAATGGAGGGTGGGATGAGTGAATGAGAAGGCGGAAAAGCTGACGGTGTACGGGGGGTGTAGGCGGGGGGCTCTCTGTGGTTAACTGCCTGCTGTCTGTCTGAGAATAAGCAGACCTCTGATTATGATATTAATGCCAACTTAAATGTTTCCCAGTGAGGTGCCTGGCTTTTGCAAAGCGGTGCATGGGGTGGACAAGAACACAGTGCTTCATATTAGTCACTGTTCATAACTAACTGCCCTCAGACTGCCCATTTAGAGTCATGTGGCATCTGGCACACCCAGCCAACACCACCAGCAGTACATCTGCCACCATCAGTCCATACAGTGACCAGGGCAGCTATGGTGAGAAATTCTGTGGCTCTTTGTTTGATGATTGTTTTCTTGTTGGTTCAAGTTGGCTGGTTTTCTTTAAAAAAAAACATGGTAAGAAGGCGAACAGCTCAACAAGAAATGACCCAAAAATTAGCAAGAAATTAGTAAAAACAAAGTTGCATGGAAAAAACATTAGCAATAGATTTAGAAAACGTTAAATGCTAATTACGTGAAAATAAGTTTAAGTCTTGCTTTTTAAGCAAGAAATTTGGAAAAAAAAAAATCACAAAAATTAGCTGTAAATAGGTTTTATGGAAGAAAAAAATAATTTTTGACGACGAAATAAGCAAAAAGTTAGGAGAAAATTACCCAAAAATAAGCAAAAAAGCAGGAAAATAGTAAAAAGTTCTGAGAAAATTATCTGAAAATAGGCAAAAAGAAAAGTAAAAAACAAATAGGAAAATGAGCTAAAGATAGTTCTGTAACATAAATTTAAATATTGAATAATAAGAATTATAAACAGATTTCTGGTCATGTTCCCTTCATTTTGATAATACCTAGAATAATAATAACTTTTACAGATTTTTGCAGTTTCGAGGCCATTTCTTGTCAAGTTGCTTATTATGTTTTTGTAGAGAAATAAAACCCGTTTTCTCAAGTGTCAAAGGTTCAAATGCTTGTAAAAGGCAGGCAATCCAGTTATTCAAAGTTATGAAAGTCCTAATTTTAAGCCTGTTTCACCCAAAATCACAGCCTATGACAACATAATACTGAGTAATAGACAAGGTGGACAGGAGGTTTTAAGAAGGTAAGGGTTGAGTGGATGCTTTAAATTCTTGAGTGGCACAAATCATCTGTGATAAAGACAAAGTGTACCTAGCACAGTCATAATATACGGTCTGCATTCTGACTTGAGGGGACCAATGTTGCACAGGCATGTCTTGCTATGCATTAGTTCATGTACATACACATACAGACAAAACCACAAAAGTCTTGACCTAATTGGATTTTGCATCAAATCCAACATACAGGTTGATATGCAGACACAAATAAACAGGCTTTCCCACTAACAAACACAATTTTATAATACACACACGCACAAACAGATACACATGCACTGTCTCTGCTGGATAGAGACACACAGGTCAGTGGAGGTGCCTCTTAAGCTGTGGCTGTCAAGTGGCAGGGCTAATCTTATTAAGGCTCTCTTCAGCTGCTGGTCCAAACTCTTAAAGTGATAGTTCACTTTGCTGGGAAACACATTTGAATCTAAGCATGTATTTAAAACCAGAAGTGTTGCCTTTATGCTCAGGGAAGTAGTATCCTGTTTAAGCACAGTGGATACTGTATTTTATGTATTAAATGTATACGCTACTTTGAATAGGTTCTCAAAAATTGCAAACAAGTGGAGAGTCAGAATTAAAATATCCATATAGTGATCATATAGATTCTGTATAGATCACTATATCACTGGTTCACTTAAAAGGTGGCAAATGTTGATCCTTTGACTCCAGCAAAGTGAATGATGGCTTTAATTACCTTGGGAAGTAAGGGCTGAGCCAGTTAGGGGGTTTGGTGGATTCATTGGCTGTGCGGGACTAAGGCCATTAAATAGATGAAGATGAGCTAGGGTCAACAGTCTGGCTGGAAATGATGTCAAGGTAAGATGTGAGAATCAGGTTGAGGATTTAGACAGAGACATATCGAAATTGGATGGAGATCAGGAAGGATGTGGATATAGGACCAGGGCTAGAGTAAAGCTAGGACGCTGAGGATAAAATCTAAGTCAGCAAGGAAACCAATACAAGCAGGTTGTAGTCTATAACAAGGAAAACTCAACTTAATTTGTACAGGGGCCACCTTTGCAAATTATTATTGGTCTATCATTATAAACCAATAATAATAAACAAACATTAACATTTTATTGGCCTAGGACACTGTTTGAGTATCCAGGGGATCATTAACTGGCACTTCTTTTTATAAACAAGCTGTATTCCGATCCTTTTTTATGCCCTCTGGCAGCGATTCAAAGTACTTAAAATGTCCCAGTGTGAATCAATTTATTTTCCTTGTGAAGTGGAAAATGGTTAACTGGACAACCAGCACTCTATCATGCCAAACTTGGTCCAATTACAGCCTTAAGTTGAGTGTCACTGGTCCATAGAGACATGGAGGCAGCTCAAGACTAGAACTATCAAAAGAAAATAGCAAAAGTCTGATGTGATCTTGCGGTCTGGTCCAACATTTATAATTTTGAAAATCAATAGTCACAATGCACCTGGAATGCTGTGTATACTGAAGTTATCCAGTCAATATTCATCTACACTTCCTTTAAAGATGTTTAGGTACTTCCTAAATGGCAGAAACACCAAAAACAGCAATGAAAGCTGAACAATAGAGAATAGACCATGGATTGGTACTTGACTGTGGGATTCTGACTCACCAAGGTCATAACAATGTCAAACATCTCTGCTACATCACGCCTTTAACAAGTTTAACAAGTGTAATCCATTGAACATGTTCACTATGCCACGTCTGATTAGATTTCTAACACTTACTCCCCAGATACACCGGGGGTTCAATGTCAGTTGAACCCCCGGTGATATTGATTTAATCCGCCAGATATATTCTCCAGTAACTTTTTAATATGTCCTTTAGTAAATCCATCAGTAGGGATAAAGGAGGATTTTATCGTGGACTACCTGAGTTTAAGTGCCTTAAATGGGATGTTTTGTTCCTGGAGCCCGTTAATACAGCGACAGGAAGGTAAATGGATTGTATTACAAAATGAGGAAACCCTACATGTTAAACTATAAACAAAGTGGTGAAGATGTCAAACATTTTTTGCACACTGTCGTCTTTTACTTTTGTATAGCATATGTCTGCTTTTGCCTAAATAAATTATTGATTTGGTGACACCTGTAGTTATTGGTGGTAACAGCAAATGTGGTTTAAAAATACATGACACAGCGCTCTGGGGCAGCGAAACCAAATGTTGTTGTTTTATTAAAGAAGTCAGGCAATAATTGGCCTTTTTCTATCCAACATGGAAATACCAATAACTGCAATTCACTTAATGGCCACTTGAGGCTGGTACCAGAAGTGAGTCAGTCCCTATAAACATGTTAAAATGCCCAAATTTAGACCAGAAATAAACATGTTTACAGGCTGGTACAAAAACTGTTTTTGGTGCCTATCTCAAGGCTTCAAAACGGCAGTCCACAAACCATTGGGTGACTTCATGGTAACTCGCTACATCCATTAGTTACACGGTCTATTGTCTACTACAACAGAGCACAGTAAAAGGAGTTGGTTTCCTCATTAAGTTAGAGGTGTGCAGCCTTTCTTCTGCAGCTCTTCATCCAACAGCTCACTGTGGCTGCTTCTTGTTCCATTGCTCCCCGCAATATCTCAAATTGATCCTCTGTTAAACAGTAAGTGCCAGGCTCACTGAAACAGACACTGCAATTCAAAAGAACTACTAATTGACTACTGACTCCTTAAAAAATAAGAGTCAGTTCATGTTTCACCAGTTAAGCTTTTACTGTGTAGCTGCAACAAAAATGTTTGGCAGTAACATAATACAACATTTTTTTCCATGAATATCACCTTCAACACCCAGTTCATAATACTGCAAATATTTAAATTTTGCAGTACTTCATCTGTGGGCCATAGGCTTAATCACCACTCTGACCAGACTGTTATTTTTTAAGACTCAACTGACCCACCAAGCAGCAGATGCCTTAATACTGTTTCAGTGCAGATAAGTTACCATTATGCTTATCATCGTGCTCCAGAGCACTGCGAACTGTTAGGTACCTTTAAGAGCATTACTGACCAGCACATTAATGGCAGATCAATGGGTGGTCAACAACAAAATACTGTAATTTGTCATCTGCCAGGAGGTTTTTCCAAAAACAGGTGCAAACTATTGCTGAGTGCTGACACCTCACTGCTACCTGTGGTGATGTTGGGAGTGTAGGTAACCTCTCTGAACCTCAGACAGGTCCGCAGACACTCTCACACTCTGGTGAGGATGTACCAGAGTAAACTTTGGACTGGGGTTGAGTAAAGATAACAAACAGGAAAAGGTGAGGGAGTGCAAAAATAGAGCCTTCATTTCTCTGAACCTTTGGAAGAACTAGAACAATTTTCTTTGCCAGTTTAAGTTGAAATATAGGTGGTCTGGTGAAACCTTAACATGCAGGGACAGCCATATTTAGTATTCTTAGTAATTAGTAATTTAGTATTCCTTTAAAATTGAGTCAAATTGTGCAAAGTTCTGACCAATATGACAGTAAACTGGAGGAGGGGCAGGAGCAAAATGCTAACTTGGGCAGAAAGAGATGCATTTGGCCTCGGCACAGGTCAGTCAGTATTCCAGAAACAGCCTGATCAAACAGAGAGTGAAGCCAAGCCAAACACCTCTGGACTTCAGTCTGGCACAGAGAGGCAGAGATCACAGTGCACACAGTCAGTACATCAACCTAGCACACTCTGAAACGTACCATAAAGCAGAGGTCCCCAGCCTTTCTGGCCTGTAACCCCTTAAAAGGAGGCAAAGCATGTGCCAAACAGCAGTGACAAGTTAAACTTAAGAGTAATTTATTAGTTAGTTTTATCTGAATAACTTTGAAAGGCTTAAGGGGATAAAAAAGGAACCAGTAATTCATAAGAAAAAAAGCAGAAATTAGAGAAAAGTTGTAAAAAATTAACAGTTCTGTGTAGCAGATTTTTTTCCTGTTGTTCTATCTTGGCAATAACAATCCTTTGATATGACCTGCAAACTTTGGGAACCACTGCTCTATAGGTCTTAAAAACTATAGCCTGAACGCAACACTGTGTACTTGTCAAAAATCAAATACATCAGTATTGCCATACATGTTGCAAGATGTGGAAAATCAAACTCTAGTGTGAAACTTTTATATTTGGTTGTACTATACAATCTCTAAGCTCAAATCAGAAGGTTCTGTGCTAATGCAACATTTCTGTATCTAATATGTTATCATTTTTCAGCACGACTAAACTGAAATACCCATACTGGTAAAAGGCAAAGAAAACCAGTATCTGTCCGTCTCTATTTAAAACACGCTGTTGCTCATAGATACAGAAATAGAGAGGAGTAAATGGAGGAGAGAGAAAGAGCAGGAGTCCAAAAGGCAAAAATCACAGACAGACTGAGACACAGACAAATAAACCACATTACAGAGAGCTGAGGCATAACAGGAAGGTCCTTTGTTGTGTTTACTTCAAATAGCTTGCATGTTGTTTATCCATTCTGTTAGTTAGAGTTCCTCGTATTGTATCGCACTTGCACAAACAAAAACAAACCTGTTGTGATGTGAAAACCTTGCATCTCACAGACGGAGCAAAACAGCAATGTATTTATCTCAATGGCAATGCAGTTTTGATTTCATCCAATAGAGCATTGAGTGGGTTTTATAACCTCGAATGGTTAAAGCATTTTCTCAGGCAGCAGAGGAGCCATATAATCCTATGGCTGACCACAAAATCGGCAAATATAGAGATTTTCACCTGATGGCAGTGAAATGTAATACTCTATATACTGCTTGAATCTGACAGACAAAAGTCAAAATGCATCTCCATTTGCGGGAATACTGTTAAAGAAGATGGTACATGCATGCACACACACAACTATAGCATCCTAAAATAGTGTGATGGAAAAATCTATACTGGTGTCCAGTTATTTCCGCGCTGCTGCGCCGTGGCCTGGTGATACAACAAGGATACAATAGTCACCTCATATTGTGACCACATGTCAGTCATTTGCCAAGCTGCAGCATCACCATGCAGGCTTTAATCATTTGAATAAGGGCAGGGGGCAACGGAGTGGAAGCTCTTTTGGATGGTGCATTACTGTTGATCCCAGCTAATCCAAACCACTTGTGAACAGAGGTCATTCAGACCACAGAAATGTTGAGATGAAACACTCAGTATGAGAATTTGTGCACAAAATGTAATATATATCAAAATGTCCTGCACAATTCTATGCGTTTTTTTAACTATTTAGTTTGGATAAACAGCATGTCCCTACTGTATTATTGGTCACTGCGGCAAGGGGGGAAGTAAAAAGCAATTTAACAGAAAACCATAACAGTCGTAATGGAGCACAACAACACTCAGGACGTCAATATTCCTGCAAAGCACTACCTCTGTTGAGAAATGCATCGGTATTAAGTAGCACATGATATTAAATAGGAATGATATTGATGATATTGATTAAATATTCATGTTGAAATGAGAGTGATGTATTTTAGTAAGAGACAGAGGGAGAAACAAAGAGGTAACTGATTTTATTGTCAGACTATATGACAGTTTAGTTATAATCTGTCCTTAGATGACCAAAACTTTATCTATATACAAGCTACAACTCACAAAAAATAACCATGTTTCAGTTTATTACCCTACAATGGTTTTGATTTACAGTTACAAATATGATAGATTTACATATAAGGAGGCTTACTCTGAAGTTTATTCCATTGTACTCTGATTTATTGGGGGCAGAGAACCAACTTGAATTTCATTTTCGTTCAATTTGTTTAAATTAAGGGAGAGGTTCCTGAAGTACATAATGACTAAAAATAGACCAAAGCTGAAACTTGCTAACCAAACCACATAATACAGGGTGAGTCGATTTCAGATTTTCACGGGGAGCAAACCACAGAGACTGGAGTCAGACAAACACTGTCTGGGATGATGACAGAGCTCTCATCTGCATCCTGCTACCCTCAGTTAGCAAATCTGATTCATCCATTCGTGTGTGTGTGTGTGTGTGTGTGTGTATGTGTGTGTGTGTGTGTGTGTATAGTTGCGTGTGTGTATGTGAGAGAGAGACAGAGAGTGTCAGTCAGGTTGCATCAGCCTCCTGAAACTGCAAAAATCAGGCAGCCCTCAGTTGAAAGGCATGTGGGCGATTACGAGTGCAAAGACAACAATGCGTATGTATAAAAATAGACGTGAAGGGAAACACCTTAACCTATGGACACACAATCACAAACACCTCACTAAACTAACACAATTACAGATCACAACCCTGTGGTTTCATGAGCGCCTTGGCCAACTAAAACTGGTCTGACCCTGATTAGCAGGAATGGCACCCTTGGGCGTCTCTCGCACTACAGATTAGTTTAAAGCCTCTAGCTCTTACTAGAGAAATGACAGAGGCACATTGACAGGGAGAGCACATGCATGTGTCAGTGTGTTTATGTTCAAATGAAAGTATTTGTGAATAAGGGTTTGGGAGTTCACTTGCTTCTCTGTGTGAGTCATTGTGTTTGTGTGTGTTTATGTCTGTATGTATGAGTTTGGGTAAAGATGTGTGGATGCCTCCCTGTGATGCTGGGTTTTGGGTGTGTGGAAGGCAGAGTAGGGAGTGGCGCAGAAGGAAAATGTATGAGAACATTCAGAGAAATTAGAAGTTTTCTGGGTACAATGAAAGCAAATAACTGCCAAAACACGGCAGCAGCCAAGATTACGGAAATCCTAAAGAAACCACCTAACCATTGTTCTCCATCACATTTTTATGTGTTCCTTTAACACAAGCAATCAGAGTTAAAATAACATGCAGGCAAATGTCTATGTGATGTTAAACATGCAGTGGCAACTCCCAAATCTCTCACTCTCTCATGGACAAAGGAGAAACTGTGAACAAACGCTCTCACCCAAGAACAGCCAATCACTGCTGTTGCTCAGGGTGCTAATTGGGGTTTCTTAATTCTCAATTAATGAACGCCACAGCCGCTGAACAGTGTGTGCAATGGGATACGAGTTATAACAGGGAGGCAGGTGGATAGACAGACAAGATGTGAAAACAAACAGGAAGATAAAGAGACAGACAGCCAACGCTTGCAGGCATTAAATATGAGAGACGCTAGAGATTACCACTGCGTGTGATAAATACAGAGCCAAACATATCAGGCTGTTTGGTCCCACACAGACATAGGAAGTGGTTAGTGCAAGGGTCAGCCTTCTTAGTCCAGTGGGAGATGCAAGGACAACCACACCCGTCCAACCAACCGCTAGTAGCTCACAATACACACACAACTTGGGTGTGAAATGCAATCTGCGATTGCAGCACACACATACACACACACACACACACACACACACACACACACACACACACACTCAAATACCTAGTTGGCATACCCTCAGTCATATGACTTTGGAGCCAATTCACGCAAGGGGATCGGCTTTCCGCCACAAACGAGAGGAGCAGATGCTAAAGAAAGAGACACTCAGGGATCAAATTGCATACAGAGAAGCACACATATAAAAATATGCATGCATAATGACACACAGATGCAAAGGAAGATATATTTGTTGCAGTGATACATCCACACCGCCATGATATGCAGAAAGCACACAAACACAAACATGAACATAAATAGAGTTGAGCTACAGCCAAGCAGCCAAGCTGTGCCTCTTAGTGTCTGTGGCATAACATGCTGTGTCTTTCTAAACACATATGCAGACCCACACGCATGCAACATTAATCCAGTAAGGTACATAGATTTGGTGAAATGGATCAGACATCAGTCAGAAGGAATACATATTTAAATGTAATCATGACTGTTTGTGTGTGTGTGTGTGTGTGTGTGTGTCTGTTATATACTGAAAAAGCAGCAACCTCCATATGCCATTAATGATTGAAAGTTTGTCTGTTGGTCAATTTGAGTTTCTTGCCATAAACATCAGAGCTACAGTCAACCCACCAGCCATCTTCTTTAAATGCAGTCTTGTTCCTCCTCTGCTGGAACGCTATGTGACCCTGATCCTGTCCTATCTCAGGCCTGTGGTAATTAATCATTTTGAAGGCACAAAATGTTGAACATGTGAGCAGGGAGAGTTTCTTACAGGTGCCGGTACACAGAAAATGATTGCCACCTTGCTAAAAGTATAGACCCTGATACGTCACTGGTAGCTGGTAATGCTGCTGTTTATGTAAACAGAGAAAGCAAGTGTTGCAGGACTTTGCTGATATGCTGTCTTCTGCTGTTGCGATTTCTCTTACGTAGGCTGTAGGCATCCTTTTGCAGTTGTTAGTATGCTTGTGTTTCATTCAAAACTTATGTTTCATGCTATCATTCGATCAAACAAGTCATCAATTAAAAAAGAACCAAACTACTTGAGGTGCTCTGTAGGCTAACATTAGCAGCCTGTGTTCCTACTCCGCTAGTCTACACTGATATTAGAGATGCAGTAACAAGTACAGCAAGTTGGCTGCTGGATTCAAGTTAAATTTTGGGCATCGTATGCCATCAAAGAGGGGGAATGCAGCATAGAAATATGTCAAAATGTAGGACTGTCATGCCCACAACACATTATAAGCTAAGACAATGGTCATCATAATTTTTAAAATCCTTATTAACAAAGAAAATACAGCTGTGCAAAACAGACGGGTAAGGGCTAAGTGGTTTGATGTATTGAGGTGTATTGGTCTTGGGACAAAAAAACCCATATAAGAAACTATTTTGCCATGAAGAAGCATAATTGAGTGATTTTGTTAAATAATTACAATCTAAAAACACTGTCCATACCAAAAATGAAGCTGATCTTGCTGCCTAAAAACCTCTGGCCCAGAACTCTTTCCCCATATTCTGTCAACAGTGAGATTGTGTAATAGGCCTCCCTATCAGTGCAGCCGTCCTGGATCTCTGAACACAACCCCCTGTCAAACCCTGGCCTCAGCCCAGCTCAGAGCTGTCTGAGCAGCCACGACTGGATGAAGACACTTCCCGCCTCAAATGAACCCTTATCTCCTCTCGCCCTCTTGGTCCGACCCTGCGCTGTCCTGTCCTCGCTGGCGTCATGACTGACACCTTCTTATCCAAGTCTCTCACCACACATAAACAGCTCGTTCCTTTAAATATGGTCTTGTAAAGGTGTTGTACCTTCTGCATACATGGAATTAGGAGTGTGTACAAAAAACTGTTGCAGACAAACACTATGTGTTTATTTTGAATTAATATAATTTTTGTATTGTTTAATGGACCAAACTAATGATGACATTTGTTTGCTGACTGTAATTCAGACCAGCTGCAGAGAGCTAATCACACTCACTCTCACACACATACAGTAAAAACAGAGAGAGTGCTAGTGACACAGTGCAGTGGGTTACCACATTAGAGGAAGTTAAGACAGATGTTCAAAGCAGCCTTACATGTGAAATCAGTTGTGGCTGTTTTTTTATGCTCTGAGAGGCTAACAAAGCTCTTTCATCAAGAAGGAAGAAGCTTAGCTATTTCTATTTAAATTTTTTCTATTTAAATCATTTCTTTATCAGTTTTCCAGTTTAAACTTAGAAGAGGAAGTGGGAAATATGGAAGGCTGATTTAGCATGTTTACAGTCATATGCAGTCTGACATCCTCTCCCTCACTCACTGTCTTTCTCAAACTCTCTCTCTCACTCCCTCACCCGGCTCTGCTCTAGTTTCCCCTCAGCCAAAACCCCTTCACGTCCCTCTTCCTCAGGATCTGCACTCTTTTTTCCTTCATTCTCTTTACTCTCCACAGCTCAGTTTCTCTCTTATTCAATTTCAAACAATCTTCGTCTCCTCTTTTCTCCTCTCTCCTCCAAGCACACAAGGCCTATGCTCCTTAACGTTCCCCTCGCTGCCTCAATCTGCTTTCTGCTCTTGCATTGACATTCTTTGCTCACTGACACCCTGTTTAAAAAACAACCAAAGAGGCAGCCAATGAGAGAGAAACAAACTGTACAGTTGCCATCACCAGCACAATCACTTGCTTCTCTCCCTCCCCTCCCCCCCATCGTGTTTTCTCTCTCTCCACAACTTACTTAAGAGGACAAACATCATGTGGTGCTGGTAAGAGACGAAGACACTGTTGTATGCTGACTGAGTCTCTGTTAGTGTTTTTTCTTTTCTGTGTGAATTCCTGAGTTGCAAGCCAAGGATGTGTGCGTTCATGACAACTCTCTATCCCTGCATACATGCATGCATAAACATATAAACAATGCAATCTATGTGCACACATCTCACAGCCTCAAGTGACTCTGGATCCAGTTGTGGACAGACGTGGGCTCAGAACAGACTGTATATGTGTGTGTGTTTGCTTGTGTCAATATGTGTGTGCATGTGACCATATGTGTGTACGCACAGTATTGCTTAACTCACACAAAGACACAGCTTCTTATATGACTCCCAGCTGTGTGGACTTGGCCCACTAGACGGCTATCCAGCAGCCAGGAATGTTTGGTGCGCAACTGTACTGGAAAGCCCCAGTTATCCCCCCCCCACACACACACACACACACACACTCACACACACTCAGCCTCCTCTGGAGACAACCCACTCCTCTGAGCAGGGGCAGACAGAGGGACGGGCCTCACCCCAAAGGAAGAATGGTTCAAATTCCACAGCTGATAGAAAAACACAGAGGAGTGGGATGGAGCGGAGTGTTTGCTTGTGTCAATATGGACCCCCACCCCCCAACACACACACATACACACACATACACACACATATACACACACACACACACACACACACACCATCTTCTATGCTCACAGTGAGGAAAAACAAAGAGGAACGAACAAAAAAAAAGGAAATATTTGACTCTTGTGGGCATTGTTAGTGTAGCTGATATCTGGATGCTGGATTGGCTGTTGCTACAGTTTCTTCCCATGTTTTTGCATTTTGTGTGCTCTAACATATACAGTATCTACAGCAGCCACTGTTTGGTTTTGTGGACAGTGAGTGACTCTACTGTTCAACTATGGCTTCAAGCTGGACTCACTCATCCAGGCTGCAGTATGTGGAGATATCATATTCTGTATTTGACAAAGACTTTTAGAAAGAATGTACTGACTCACTAATTGATCGCTGTATCGCCAAAGAAAACCTGATAGTAAAGCAGACCTGGGTTTAGCCAAATAAAGTTACATAATTCCGCCGTTTTTAAATATTCCCACAGTGAAATACAGTGAGACTGAGATACTTATGGTGAGATGAGTCTAAAATTGTTGCAATTAAAGTATCTGGCAGCACTGAATTACTATAATATGGAATGCAACTATATTATATGAGTATTTGGAATTATGATCACTTTTATTGATAAAAAGTCATTTTTACTGTTTTTTTTTTTCTTGAATGTAACTGCAACCATTTGTCATTTTAATATTGTATAATATCATTTTAATATTCTTGTGTGTGTATTTTAACTTAATATATCAGTACTTTAAGGAGAACAAAAGCAAAACAGACAATAAAAGTGGAGTTGCCATAAAATAAACTACCCCTTGGGGGCTGAAACCACATGACTTTTATTAGTGTTGTAATTTTTTCTTGGGTTGACTCAAATTTCTATTTTTAATTTCTATTTTTAAAGCATAAGCAGATGTACAGGCATAATTTAAAAACCAGGGAAGATCAGTCTTAGGTTTTAAGTGCAAAACTGTGAGCAAACCAAACTAACTGAACCGTTATGCAACCCTCAGCCCAATCTGTCCACATGTGGTCTGTATTGTAGAGCGTTGTTTTGCGAGCATACACACTTTTAAGAGTTAGGACACAGCTACGTGTAATGATCTTCGTGGCTCCTACCTTTGAAAGACATTCACCTCTGGAATCAGCTCAGGTCTCTCCACCCTTGACGTCCACTTTCACTTCACACCTCTCCGCTGCGCTTTTCCCCTCAGTTTATTCTGGGCAGCGCGCGCCTCTCCCGCTTCTCCCCATCAAACTGCAAGGCACAAACACATGCGATCACTTCAGAGCATTCCTCTGGATGACAACATCTAATCACAACTCACAGGTTTTAACACTTGCTCCGTCTCAGCCTGGACTTGAGCGTCCTCAAATGATCGGCTTCGTTTCTAAATGTCGGCTGAAGATCTGCCAGAACTGAAAAATACTCCCGACTGTTGCAGCCGAGAGACGCCAGGAGGAATGTAATTACATGAAGACTGCTGCATATTGCAAAAGTAGCAGACATGCTCTTGTTTGCAGGCGCCCCCCTGCTATTGTGCTCTGCGATATGTCTGGGCTGTTGTCCGCCTGTGGTCCTGATGCGAGTTTTTTCCACGTCCCTTTGTTGTTTCTGTCACACCTACAAGGAGGGAGCACATGGAGGAGGGGACCCTTACATCGACTTTCTTTTGTCTGTCTGTTTGTTTTTACACAGCAGCGTTGCTCGTCATGGCTGAACAGTCTTTTTTCTTAATTATTGATTCGGCTTTACATCACAGATGCATTCAACGATTCTTATCAGCTCGCATGCATTTCATCCTCGACGCATCTGTATGATCTCCTCTCTAATGATTTATTTTTCTTTGATTTTTCTTTGATGATAATAGTCCGTTTCCTTCTACCGCGCCCATGTTTTTTATTCTAGTCTCTTATCTCACCAAATTTCTCGCCTGAAGTTTAGTCCTCGCTGGGGAGTGGAGCTGACGCTGCTGTCTCTCTCCTCTCCTCCCCTTTCCTTCTCTCGTTGTCTCTCCCAAGCGGTGGCAGAGCCCAGTTATGTTTCACTCTAGACCAGCCTTCACCCACGGCACGCCAGCGCCTATCAACGAGGCGCAGTGACGACAGCCTCATTGCTAGTCACCAGTGCCACACCCATCCATTCATAAAGACGCGAGAGTGCCAGCCTCCGCGCCGGACAGTGCGCACTGGGAGGAGATAGTCAAATATGCATTATGTTTCTATTGGGACTGGCACATTACGATGTTCTGTTAGGGCCTGTACATGCCTCATATTGTGCGTCTCATATTCTAAATAAGGAATTTACATTATGTTTTTAGTGGGCTACTCTGACAGGTTTACTGCCATGTTTGATTTGTTTTACTCTCTCAGAAAACATCAGTAGTCATTTTCAACAGGCATAGAAGCTTTGAACCACAAGCATGAATACCTTGATTTTTGTCAGATATGACCTACTTGTGCAAGTCCTACTTAGTGGTGGAATGTGACTAACATTTACTCAAGTACTGTAAGAACAAATGTGAGATAGTTTACTTGTACTTGAGAATTTTCTTTTAATGCCACTTTAAACTTTTACTCCACTAAATTTCAGAAGGTAATTTTGTCATTTTTACTTCACTTGCCTACTTTTAGGCTATCCGATAGCTTAAAATCCACTAACAACACCACGGTAGAAAAGTAGTTTTTTGTATAAATGGAGGATCAGTGATGATGGGGAGAGGGTCAAGTTTGATGGTGGATGATGTAAACTCCAAGGGACGCAAACGACAGACCACAGGTGAGATGCCTAGTAGCCTGGCCGGACAACAGACGGGAGACTCAGAGACCAAAGGTGGATGATCAAACAATGCATTGTCAGAGGAACTGATGACAAGCTTGTGGTCCATGGTAAGTGTATGTTCAGCGATAAACTTAACTTGGAAACGAGTGCTCAAAACGAAAAGGTTGTGAGAATTGAGACAAACGGGACAAGGGGGTATGCTCAGTTCCAGACAACTCGTTAGTCGAGATGTTCCGACTTCTTACTAGAAAAAGTACAGTGAAACACCACTCAAAGTCAGAATTCCTACTTGTGAACTTGGGGCAAATCCATGTACCCCAACTTCAGCGGTCTGATGTCACACAACAATGGCGGCATTCATAGAGGCGCACATTGTAAATGGTAAGAAATCAAACAAAAGGCAATGTAAAGTATATTTTCATGTATTTAATTAAAATAATACATCTACTCTCATAAAGGAAAACCTGTTCTGCATATAAATTGGTGTCATAATATATCAGACTATACTGAAATAAAATACATTAGCCTAGCTATTAGCACACAGGCTAGTGAATGACATGTTTTGATATGTTTCCAAGTGTAAAAATGTCATAAAAGAAAATGTATAATGGCGTCTTATACCTTGTGCGTTGTTAATCCTCTGTTTCGCTCATATGTGTCCAATTGTCCACAGAGTAGCCACACAAACACCAGTTTGTACCTGCCTGTCATGTTTTTTCGTTACGTTTGGTGTTGCGCACCTGGAACTCTTGGAAAATTGGAAATTTCAACTGGGAAATTCTGTCCTCCAACTTTGAATGGAACACAGCATCAGACACATCTATATAAGTCACGGCAAGTGACTGAATTAATGAGGCACAGGTGGTTAACTTAAGGGGGTGCAGGTGATATGAATCAGTGGGAGAGAGAAGCTGGTCTTGTTCCTGAACCTCATAATAACTACATTTAGCTTATTGTCTGAAAATTTATTGGCAACTATTTCAATAAACATTTAAGCCATTTTCAGTTTTATTTATTTATGTTTTTTATTTTATTTTTCAGTTTGTTTTCTTTTTGTTTTGTTTTTTTTTTGTTTTTTTTAAAGATTTTTCTATGCTTTGGGATCTTTTACTTTTGATATTTTCAATACATTTTCCTCATAATACTTACTTAATTTTACTTAAGTAACATTTTCAATGCAGAACTTTTACTTTTAACCTTCTTAAGGAACCGAATACTTCCTTCACCACTGGTCTAACTGGTTAAGAACTATACCCTTTGGTATAGGCTGTATACATGTAAACTCACAGTGAGGCTAAACAAAATCATGTAATGCACCATTTGTCATTATAAATAAATTGCGTTGTATTGGGCAACATTTTTAGGTTTCACATGTGGACAATTGGAGCTGAAACTATTGATGTATTAGGAGATGGCAAATAATTCATCAATTTAAGATGTCTTTTTAGCTCATTATGATGGTAAACAAGATATCCTCTGGTTTTGGACTATTGGTTTGACAAAACAAGACATTTAAAGACAAAAAGACACCCCCTTAGGCTTTGGAAATCTATGATGGCCACCGTTTATGGATCACATCCTTAATTGATTAGTCAAGAAAATGACTTAAAATTAACCAGTTGCTGCCTTATCACAACACAATGTGATGTTTCATATACTGTGATAGCAATACATACATTTGCATAGGCTAATACATTGTGAAAAATCACAGGAACATGTTCCTGTGATCTTGCTCAAGAGTTTACTGCTTCGAAAAGCCAGTCCTCCTTGCTCAGTTGGTCACACTGCTGACTTCATCATGTCCATTTGCTGAACCTGCCTGTGTGTGCAAGGTTGCATAACAGCATTTTTACACCTTTGTGTTTGTCCTTACAACAACTCATCCAAATAATTTGAAAGTATATGGGTGGATGTTTTAAGTCTAGCAAAACACTATTGTGTTGTACAGTAGGGAGCCACCCTTAGGGAGGATGCTGCTCATAGCCATTGTTTATTGCAGATACTGTGTACAGTAGAAACTATTAATCACTAGTCAGTCATCTGCCATGTTTTTGTCAACATTGTTAATTTGTAGCCATTTAAAAAAAAAATCAAGGTAAATTAATTTTTTGAGAACATTATTCACTGGCCAAATTCTTCTGACACTGATACCGAGGAGATGCCCAGTAAAACCACAGCACATCCTCTTTGACGATGCACTTGCCGGCATCATGACAGCAGCACACAACTTCCTTCTGTATGGGTCCCTTTGGGTCCCTTTCTCTGGAGAGACTCCTTTAGTTGTCACCAGCTGACAGAAGCCAGACAGCTCGAGTAAAGCTTAGAGGCTCTCTGTGTTTTCAAGGCTTTGCTGAACTCAGTTATAAAGATCTAAATCAAATTACAAAATATTAAACTTCCACTCATAAACAAGCAGGGAAAGGACAGCAATGTACAAAATGTCACAAGACAGGAAAAAAATCACTCTAATTCAGTCTTCAGTGTCTACTTATTTATTAGAGCTGTCAAAAAAGCATTTCAGCATTAGCCTTCATCAGCATTTATATATTTTTTCTAAAAAAGAATGCCATTCTCTGTCTATGTACTCTGTCCTGAACTTGGCAAAAGCATAAATGTCAGGCTGCGGGGCTGTGAGAGGCCCCCTGTCTCTCATAGATTCTCTAAGACTCCTGCTCAGCCAAGCATCTGAAACAGCCATTGTCCTGTGAAGGGAACTGAGCGACCTGCCCAGGCTTGCTCCTATCTCAGCATGCATGCAAGTCCTAGGCAACCATCCTCTGGCTGTGGCCAGCAAAACATGGGAGTCATCAGACACACACTCCAATATAGACGCCAGGTGGTGGAACATCATGCTGTAGCCGTGACATAGATACAACTGGGATGAACTGCTACTGTGAATGGTAAAAAAGAAAAAAAAACTAATTTCTTTTCTATGTACAATGTTTCTAAGTTCTGCTGACATTCAGCACGGTACAGTAAAGGTCATATCCACTTGTCTGCTCTCATAAGCCCCTTTGTCCCCTCTCTTCTTCATGCTGCACACAGGTGTACCCAACCTTTATCTCAAAGTGTCTTATACAGCATTTTTCCAATGCCAGGCGCCTCTGCTATAGGACTATTGATGCAGCCATGGGCACAATAGGGGCATAATGGGGGCGTCCACATGGTTCACCCCTCTCTCGGTCTATCGCTCTCCTGAGGGGGCAAACTGCTGATCCCACGGGTGTGAAAGGCCTGCGTCGGCTAAATTTCTACAAACAAACACAGAACACATGACACACACATACACAAATACACATAAAAGCGCATGCACACCTATAAACAAAAAATACAAAGCTCACACACTCACATACACACAGAACGGTGATCTTTGTCCCAGCTCAGATCGATTTCACTCAGCAACTCTGTACCTCCACTGTGGCATGTTAGGAGAGCCACAATGGCCTTTGACACCAGCCATCGAATGGCCACAATGACATCTAACTTTGGCCGCCGACTGACCACAATGGGCCTCTCTTCGCCTCAGAGCCTCTGCTATTCTTCTGCCTGATCTCACGGACAAAGCCGTGTTACAGAAGTACCAATTGAGCTTGAACAATCGCTCACAAAGGAGGCACTGACTTGGTGTTTCCAGCCCTCTTTGCCAACTGCACCACATGCCGAGCGGTGTAGTGTGAAGGTAAATTGGCAATCGTACGTAGCCATGCTCAGAAAGATGATTACAACTTGACTTTGTAGCACAGTTATTGATTTGTAAACATTTTTTTCATGAGATTTTCCAATTAATAAACCACACTGAGATTATATTTATAATATCAAATACCATAAATATGAACTGTCTCAAGATATATTTCAATCTTATTTCTTCAAAATACATGCAATATCATTTAGAATGCTTGTGCAAGTAAGGAGACATATATTTTAGGGGATCTCAGCAAGCATGCAATTTTAAGTGATTATAGCATTATTTTTTTTTACCATCTTCATCTTGATCAGTTCTTAGATGCCCTGTTTTTATTTGTACAGTGACAGTCTGCTTTAATATATGAAGGGGCATTAAAATGTAAGTTGAGCTGCATATTTTTTATGCTTGCACAAAATTAAATGTATTTAATTCAATAAAAAAACAGAAGAGAACAGAAGAGAAGAAAATGCAGAAAGACATATTATTTGTCATTGTTTTTCCAAATAAACATCTCAGAAAGAAAACAGGAAACATGACTGAAATTAAAAAGTAATGACTGTGCGTCAGACACAGAGAAAGCACAAGCTTCTCTCACCCCATGATGAGCCAGAAAGTGATGGGTCTCCAGAGTCCTACATATTAATCAACTACAGGTCCCTAATCTGCTCTTCCAGGAACTGGCATAGTGGAGCAAAACACTCCCTCAAAACACCATAACACCATCCTATCTGCTGCAGTACTTCCTATCTTGGTGTTGTGCATTTTGGGGGTGTTTTTCTGCTATAACCTCTTATGCCTGTCGATGGACTGATGACCTGAAGTGCCAGGAAATGTGAAACTAAAGTGTCACAGACCCCCCTGGTATTCGTTTTTAAAATGTAACTCAAATTAATACGCATCAACCAGGAAGAGACTCAAAATGACCACAAAGAGACACAGAAGTCCACAAATTGATGCAAAGGAACTGTAAAGGCACATAAAATAATTATGTAAAAAAAAAAAAATGGCAAAACAACCAAAAAGTCACACATGATGAATACAAAGGGACAAAAAAACATCCATAAGGAGATGCAAAATTACCTGAAAGACACAAAACGCTGACAAACACACAACACAACCACACAGAAACAAAAAACACCATAAAGAGACTCAAACCAACCAAAGTGAAACAAAACAATAAAAAAGACACAAAATTACCTCAGCAACATAAAATCACTTCAATAAGACACAAAACTAACTCAAAGGAACAAACAATTGCAAAAGACACAAAAAAACACATTAAAAAAAAAAATTACCAATAATAAACTCACAATTTACCTCAGAGGGGCACAAAAAGACCACAGAGAGATTCAAAGGAACTGTAAAGACACACAAAATAACTATGGAAACATGTAAAACAAGCAAAAAAAAAAAAAAACCACACAAAACCCCAACAGAAACAAAAAAAATACCACAAGGAGACACAAAATGACCATAAAGTGATAAAACAACCAAAAATGACACATAACAACCACAAAGACACACGAAACTACCACAAAGTCTGTCTAATTGGAGATAGTGGGTCCTTTTGCATAGTGGTGCCCAGGGACCCATTGTTTCATAATTTGCCCATGCTTTTACCATTTATTTTCTGCACCTTGTTTTTATTTGGTCTGTAGTTTACAGTATGATGTGCATTTATATGTTACATTTAGTTATTGGACCTGGCCATTGTGCCCAAATAAAGCTGCACTTGAACCCTGAACCAGTTTGATTCAAAGAAATGCTGCATGACCTCTCATGACCTCACCAGGTTTGTACCATGCACGGCTTGTGCATGTGCATATGTTTACCTTGAAAAAGCCGGGATTTGTGTAATTCTTTGTGGTGACTGAGGGGCCAGATGTCACTTTGTCAGCATGGACAGAGATCAGAGAAAGGATGACATAACCCCTACCATGAGTTCATCCCTCATTCTCTTTATACATCTATCCACCTCCATGAAGGGGTGCAATCCAGTCCTGGGCCAGCATCCACCCAGTTATGGGCACCTGGCCTCCTTGGCCCACACTCCAGGCTGTCAGCATCCCTCCCGGGTGTCACTTAGGTGCTATGAATAGACACTGGCGTATGCTCAGTGCTGTCAGCTGGGCATTGGCACGTGTGGCTCATGTCAGCACGGCCACAACGCAATGCTCCTGACTGGCGTCACTGCACTGACAGCACATTCGGGTCGCCATGGAAACAGGGATGAGCACAGCTACCTCTGCCCTGACATCCACTGGTTGTGTTTTCCAGACAAACTCTGATCTCTTTGTCTCTCTCTGTTTCTTCCTGTCTTTCTCTCCCCCATCTTTTCCCTTCTCTTTCATATTTCTTCCTTTCTTGCTCTCTCTTGCTTGTTTTTTTATTTCTCCTCCTCTTGTTTACATGACTTTTGACATTTAGGAGGGAACAGGAGGTTTGCAATTCTATCCGGAGGGCTTTATATTTATGAGCTCTTTGTCATTTTCTCATTGTTCTAATTAAAAATACAGGAACACACCCATGAAGTGATCATATTGTATTGATGCAAGGTCTGGGCCTTCATGTCTCATTTGGATACTGAGTAAATGTGTGTATGTCTTGCAATAATTTCCCCACCGGTGAGTCAATGGCAAAAGCAGGAGCTCCTTAAAGTCTTCCAAGTACATGAGGTCTGTCACGTCTCTCGTCTCCTCTGACTGTCTCTCATAGCCAAACTTCTCTCTCTTTTCCTCCCTCCATCCACACAGGCATGCTGTGTGGGAGTGACTGGCCTTAATGGAAGGGTGTTTGGGGTCAGTGCATTTTTCACAGAGGTCCGACAGCTTTCTCGGGACAAATGAGCAGATTGCAATGTTTGTACTTCTGCTCCATTTACCTTCATATCATTTACTGTGTCCTGGCTGGCAGGCAGATGGTCAGATGGGTGGAGGGGGCAGGTACTAAGTTAATAAAACAAAAACAAAGACAGGAGTTACTTTGCAGCTGCAGTACAGTGGTTTTGAAGGGGTTTTTTTAATCTCCTGAGAGCGTGAGTGTGTGACACAGATCTCTGCTTTAAAAGGTTGACTGGTTTATATCAATAAATTGATAATCCTCCTTCTCTTCCTTCAGCTTTTCATGTTCTTGCTAAGCATTGTCATCATGATTTCAATGATTTCATCATTTAATATTTACATTTTGAGCAAAACCTCCTGTCATACCGTTAGATTTGGCATAACAAGTACTGTTCTTAACTGCATTAACTGCAGAAGAGTTGAGTTCATCTATTAAAACTACTTACTGTAATGGGAAAATATATATAACAGTCAGACAGAAAGGCAAAATGTACACACAACTTGTCTCTTTCTTAGCCTCACTTTCTATACACCATGTGAGAGAACTGTTACATGATACTACAACACTCTTTTCAAAGGAGTCATTTATATCTCAGTCATTGAAGGCTTGTTTGTGTAGAGAGAGTTGAGCAAGAAAACAAATTATCTAGCAATAATTAAGTTGGAGCCAGTCAGTTAAAGTTTAAATCTCTCGAACACTACTTCTGTGAGTCGTCGTCCATGTAAAGTTATGAGTATGGGTTTGTTTTTGTGGGCACACAGTTAATATGTGTGCATGTGGTAATTTTGAGTGACAGAACAGCTGGGGAATGGGTTGCGTAAAAGGGGGTCAATAGGGCACAACTCCAGCTCATCTTTTCTGATATGAAAACTTGTGTTTAAAATTTAAAGAAAAATGTTTGAGTCAAAAGAAATTACTACCAATTTATGGTTAAAAATTCTAAATTTTAAACAATATGATCACTACAGATTGTAGACACAGTGTCCAACAGTAATAGACCACACCATGCTTATACAGGGATACAGCCAAGACTGTCAATGTGTGGCAGCACCTTAAATGAGCTGCTGAGTTACCAAACCCCTGGCATGAAAAAGGCTACTCAAACATAGACGGATGAAAAGCATGCACTTAAAATAGAGCTTCCACAATGATAATTAGAATAAAAATTATACTGTCTCTGAAGAAGTACTTTGACATTTTAAGTTGATACTTTTTGTTTAATTCAAATCCCTCGTCTTTGTACTTTAACTTTCATAGACTGGGCTTTGCTTAACTTGTTCAAACAAATGCTGCTTTGATTAATGAACTCCAATTCAACCACTAACACACACATGCACACACATGCACGTGACACATGCACACTAGAGCTGAACTTAAGACCCTCTGTTGAAACACAGCAGGTGCTGTATGAAGCTGCCCTCTTTGTGGTGCTGCTAAAGGGTAACGTAAGAATCAGTTTCATTTTGCGCTTTCTACATTAAAAAAAAAAGACAAAGAGTGCAGTTATTAAGTGACCCTACACATTTTTCTCTCACCACACTTTTTACTACTGATAGATGCACTTTTTTGTTTCTTTGCTGCTGAACATGGTGCATCTTGACACTTACACTTATAATGACTATTTCTCTATATCTGTTTTTCACTGGTGCACCAGATAATTCCCTGTATGATGTTACTGCAGTGTTTGTGTCCCTGGGCTTTATCTATGGATGCCAATTAGGAATGGTTGTGCGCACTGAGGTGAATGCCAAGTTGGTCCACTCATAAAGCCTGCATTTCTCTCTCTCTCTCTCTCTCTCTCTCTCTCTCTTCCTCTGTCTGACACACACACACACACACACTCTCACAATGTGCCCATGCAGAGAAACAAAGAACACACATAACCCTATGTTTGATGGAAATGTTTATGTACTTCAAATTCAGGTTGTGCCCTGAAGACGCCCATTCATCTCTTTCATATTAACCCTATTAGCAGTCTCACTGATAGAGCACGATGATATGGGTTGCCAGGATATTGCAGTTATTATTGCTGTGACTCTATTTTGAGACTCAATAACTCTCTCACCCAAACACTAGAGGCAATGAGAGGGGTATTTATGTGTGAGAAAAAGAGTGGTTGGAATTAAAAACAACCAAATCTTGTTCAGTTTCACTAAGCAGATGTCTAAAAATTGACCATGAGAGTGAACTGTTATGTTATTTTTTCTGAGAGGAATAAACAACACAAAGCCTGCCAGGTAGTTTTTTTTCTCACAATTAAATATATTATTATTAAGATAAAATCTCCTACTGAAAGAAGGGTGTGAAAACAAGTCATCCTTTTTTTACAGGAATTAGCACTGATCATTTTATTAGAATAAATATTCGCCCAAGCTAAACCTAGATACTCATGCACAAACACACATACATAATTGTACACAGACACAATGATTCAAAACTGAGACAAGGCTGACTTTATTTGGAAGCCTGTTTAGAAAATGAATCCATCATCGTTTGAATGATGCCATCTGCACATATTGTCGCATACACACATAAGGATGTGCACAAACACACACTCCAACGTCAGCACATCAACGTCAGACAATCCAAACACTGCCCAGTGCTAGGCAACCATGCCATCCCAGTGCAGATGGCAGGGTCTGATCATGTTTATTTTACTCTAATCTAATGCACTTAAGTCCCTTTGCCTGCCTTCGAAATGACGTTACTGGGGATATTCAAGCTGTGCATGTGTGTGCGAGCAGAGAGGTCAGGACAAGAGGTCAGTGTCCATTTAACCCTGCATTAACTTCCTGATTTTAACAATTTCAATCGCATAACACGACTCATCAAAAACAAAGTTCTATTATACCCAAACTTGTTGGAAACCTAAAATTCATAAATACATGAAATGTCGGATCTTTTAACAAGACTTTTAACAGCCTTTTCATTCAGAATAATTCCAATCTGGTCTGAAGACATATTAAATGTGCCCTTATATTTTGTTTATCAGTGGAGTTGGGACTTGTCTTCTGAGCTTAGTCTTAGTCTCATGAGCTGTAGTTTCCAAGGAAGATCTGGGATACAATGAGTCAGTTTGTACGTTGAGCCATTTCCCCCAAATCAGAAGCCCACAAAGACAGGAAGTGGATTGTCCTGCCATGACGTGTGGGTGTGGTTTTCCATGGTGGTTACATGATGCCCGAGACTGTGGTTGTGGCAGTGGGTTGGTTGCCATGACTTTACTGTAATATAGTTTGGTAAAACAAAGCTGAACCATTACAGTACCATCAACCCGTTTCTGTCATCAGTGGATATTCACAGACTAGATGACCTTTCCAAATCATCAAGCCACTTCAGTCTATCCACATTCCAATTAGCTTAATCACCAAGATGAGATCACAGATATTTACACACCCTTTCTCTTCTTGTTAACCTGTTCCACCTGTCATATTGGGCTGCATATCGTTTGACTATGTCAGTCACATAGACTAATTAAAGTTTGTGATATAATTACAAAAACAAACTGACAAAAGCTATTTTCTTATTATTTGCAAATGTTATTTGATCTAGTTCTGGTTTGCACCTCTATGTCTGCACATCTGTCTGTCAGCATTGACAGATTTTCAGGTCTGTCAGTGTGTAGGACCCCCCGCCCCCTTCCCCTTTCACTGTGTTTAAAGAGGAAGATCTATTTATACAGGAGCTGGTTTCCTGGTTGCTTCGTCAGAGAGCTGGTCTGTCTGTGGCAGCAGGCTGGAGGGGCTTTAGGCTCTTCATCCCCCCTGGTGAGGCTCTATCCCAGTAGGCTTAGCAACCCAGGCCTAGGCAGCTGCCACAAGGCTGGATGGGCATGGGATAAATTGCTTTTTCTCCACCAGAATAATGAAGAAACACACAAACAAACAGCCTAAAAGGATATTTATGCTTTGGTGTGCACTCATACAGATACCTCCCACACCCAGTAACACTTAAGGTCATATGATGGATGAACTAGGATTGGTATGGTATTTGACAGCCCGGGCTTGGTCGATACCCATGTATGGCTTGGTTTTGCACTTCCCAAACTTGTCTTGTTGGTCAATCAACTTTAGATGATAAAAATGGGAGACTTCATGTCTTGATAGCTGAACAGCTGAAAAAAAGACCAGTGCCTTAAAGGCACTGGTCTTTTTTTCAGGGAAAATTGCCTGAATTAAGAAATCCAATGAGTTTTTTACATGGCTGAGTTCAGTCAGTGTTTGTGAACACATGCTACTCTCTCTCTCAAAGCCAACAACCAGAGAAGTCTCATACTTGCGATTTCACCAAATAAACAGTCTAGTGCGGCTTCATAGACAATTACAGGGAGAATGATTTTGTGGACCTACAATATGTTTGTTTTCTGTTCTATACTCAAATCGGCTTTATTCTATTGTAGAGTTCTCACTTTATGAAACAGAAAATGTACCCATATAGACCAAATCACAGTGTTTGTTTACAGTAACTTCCCTTGCATCACGTACAGAAAATCAAATGATTGGAGCAAACACTGCCTCAAGTGGTTCATTTTTAGCCACCTAAAAAGAAAAACACCAAAAGAAACATTCATTCAGTTTAATTGTTCGCTTTATTCACCATATTTTCACCACTTTACCTTGCTGTTAGATAATTTTACTTCAAAGAACATGGGAGTTAATGCTGCCTTGACTGGATGGTGTGTAAGTCAGTGCAGATAAATATTTCAAATATAGTCTACACTCATACTGATATATTTTTTTAAGTGGCTAAAACATGTTTTGCGGCAGCCCCCATCAGCAGCAGTACTTTACATAGTTTCTGTGACAGATTTAGTTTATCAAAACTGGCAAAGCAACACAGTCTAAGAATAAGCAGAACAGGAATGTCAGATGTGACTGTCACAAACTGGCTCAGTGAATGTGACAAAGAGGGACTCCACACAAGAGATGTTGTAAAAACCAATCATAATTAAGAGAGATACTTAAATGACCAATGAAGTGTCACTTAGCAAAGTCAGTAATGAAAGCCATGTGTTTCAGGTGTGCTGCCTGATGAGGCTGGCCAGGACATCCTCCAAGACAGTGGGAGAGTTGTCACACAGACCAACATATTTAATTAGATTAATATCTTTACACATTACAGTTACGGCTGAAAATTTCAACAGAAACAAGCAAGTTTGCCGATTTCACCTGTCTGCACAACTGAATCAGTTGCCAGTTCACTACCCCAGAGGTGATTGTTGTTGTTACCCTGACATCACAGCAATCAGGTCTATATTCAAATCATTCCCCTGCATGGTTTCAGTCAATGCATTTACATGATGTTAGAAAAAGTCAAATTATTATGTTAGTCCAACTAAAATCGGACTAAATCGAATTTCTCAAAGTAACTAACACACCGAGGTAATTTGATTGGAAGTCGAGCTATGCATGTAAATGTCCTGAGTATAACATCTTTCCCAATTCATTATCTATGGAGCAGCTCCAGAGTTTATACGCTTGGACATCACAAATTTGAGTTTTACTTTTATTTTAGGATGGTTTGGGGCTATAGGAATATATGAGTAGGGAGAATGTTGCTCTATTATCCTTAGTACATAACACACATGTGTACAGTCCAAATAGATTCCCATCCAAATCTGAGAACAGTTCATACTGAGGTCCGATCTCCCAAACATTGTGTTTTCAGCTGTGTGTAACACCTAAGAGCCAACTATTGACAACTATTGTAGCAGTACACAGCGTGAGTGGCCCTGAGGCTGTGTACGGGACGAGAGTGTCCCACAGAACTATTGACTTTGTTAACAAGGAATAAATGACTTGTTTTTCTCCATGTTTTTCTGTGAAAAGTGATGTCATATTCCCCTTCTCTGCTCTTAAACAAGCTCTTTTACACCACTTTGCACTTCCTCTGCTCTTTCAGTCCTTTGCTTATTTCATGTGTCACTTTTGACCAACCTTGCCCTCCCTCCACACTGTTCCAGTTAAGTTATGTAATCTCAGTGTCCATATCATTTTGGACCTCATATTGACAGCTTAGTCCTCCACTGAGCCAACTGTAGTTAGCCACCCCACCCGAGGCAGCTGGGAAGCATGACACAACATGACATACTGAAAATTATTGATTCCATGAAGAAATGTGTTCGTGTCACTGTGGTGCATGTTTGTGCGTAACAATTGAGGTAGCCATCAACATTAACATGACTTTTAAATTGGTACCTACTAAATTTGTGTTACATAATCTGCCTTGTGTGTGGGTTCAAAACAGTCTTGTCAGTTGATGTTATGTGACCAGTGTTGACTGCAAACCAGAAAAGACTAGAACTCATGGGATTTAACACACGCTTAGCCCTAAACTGACAAACAGCATACAATTCCTCGCTGACCTGATTCTTCTGATGTTTGCACGATAAAGTGGGCGAGATTACAATGATACCTGGTTGCCTGATCTGACCTTAAAAAAACATCATGTGACCTGTCATGGAGAAAAATTTACAGCTGAGTTGGCAAGATTTGTTTTCAGACAGAGCTTCATCAGCTCCTCTTGACAGATCGTTGATTCAAAATCTCTTTCGTCTTTTGTAATGTTTTGTTTTGCGCTAATTTTGGAAAGTAATTTTGAAAAAATGGTCAATGATATAAGGCGTCATTTGTTTTAATAAAGGCCTTTTTTGTTGTTTTGTGTAATTTTCTAGTTTAGTTCACTGTAACTACAACAAACTGCTCTATTTACCACATTGAAATGCCTTTAAACTGAAAAGAAGCATAACCAATAAGCATGGATAACAAGTACATCATAGACATCAAAGAAACAGTTGGGGAAAAAAACACATTTACCTCAGATGTATATGTCTTAAACTATAAAAGCAATTGTAATAAAAACAAAATACATAAAAATAAATATCTAACTATAAACTAAAGTCTGTAATGTTAGACTTGTGGACATGAGCAAGATGATGCAAAGGAGGACTTCAAGAAATAAGCTAATACAATGAAAAGAACATGTTTATGAACTCCCTTTCAGATCATAATAACTGGTTGGCATGAGTGTCTTGTGGTCTGCAAACCATATCCAATCACAATGTGGAGTTTCTGAAATAGTCAGTCTTCAGTTAGTAACCTTTTGTGCAGCTTCACCCTGTCCTCCACTGAAATCTCTTTGCACTACACTGTTAGTGTCCTGTTCAAGAACATTTGACCCACGGCTCCATCTATTGGTCCATTTGTAAAGTGCAAAATTAAAATCCACACACAAGAGCTTTCTCTACAAAAATGTTTACTGGTACAGTTGCTTCAAACAATAATTATCTTTGTAACAATAATAGACTATTTTATTACTTTTTAAAGCTACATTCACATACATGTAAAGGGTTGTACTTGAAATATTTACAGAAACTTTAACACATTACTTTTGCATTATCTTGTAATATGCTAATCTCCTTTTACCCTTGTAGACATAGAGACAGAAATGCCATGACACAAGATTATATTAAATAATCTCTTTTCTGTGTTCCCTCTTGTTATCCTTCCACAATCAAATTTGCCAAGTTCATATTCATATCCTTAGCTTCAATTAGAGCGAAGTCCTACGTTTGGGTGTAACGGATAATCTCACTCAGATCATAGCCTGTCACTGCAAAGGCATAACCATCACCGTCACAGAACTTGGCGCCACAGATCTGTGTATCTGTCACACACTCATTGTGCAAATGGGCAACCTAAAAGCAAATGAGGAAAACATGCCATCAGGGTCGTATATAATCTTACCTAATATGAATTAAACCCAAGGGTACATTGTGCTGTGTTCTGATTTAAGACCAGTTACCTCAACAGTGTTGGTCTCTGGGGTCAGCGTCAGGTGCCACACCCTGACTAGAGAGTCCTCAGCAGCAGACAAAAGCTAAAGCAGAAGTAAAATCAAGACGCATGACATAAGTAAAATGTAATAAAAATAACCAAAAACTTCTCAAACATGCTTTGAGCTAAATAAACTTAACAATTTAAGTAGTTATTGTGCTAAAGTAGAAAATGTATGAATCGATTCCTATTGTTTTCTGTTTGCCATTTTAAATAATAAATGCAAATAAAATAATTTTTTTTCTTTGACTCATTACGTTTACTCAGCTTACCAGCCCAGAAAAAGGAGCAATGTCTAGTGAGTATATCCAGCGAGCATGGGCGTTAACCTCAGCATGCAGGATTCCCGTCACTGCCTCATAAAGACGAATCTGGCCTGTGCCGTAACCTGCCACCACTGTACCTTTCCACAGCTTGACAGATGAGCAGCTCATACTAAGGGCAGAGAGGAAGATGGAGGATGATTGCCATCGGGAAATTAAGGGAAAAAAGATAATGGGAATCAGATTAGAGCGATGAGGGAAAAGGAAGAAAAAAAACAAGGACAGTGGAAAAGAACATAATGTAGATGTCGATAAGTGCAACAATGCTTGGAAAAGGGAGAGAGATAGAGAGGAAAGTAAGAGCAGAAGAGGAGTGATGATGATGGAGTTTTAGTGCAGGTCACTTTATTTGAGACCACATTGCATACCAAACATGACAAAACTAAAATGCAATCAACGTCTTACTCAAAGCCAGGGATGTTGTTGAGTAGCTGAAATTCCTCCCCTGACTTCCACACACACAGATTGCCCCCATCATCTGCACTGACCAGATCAGCTATGCACTCCTGAAGGGAGAGAGACCACAACAGAGTGGAAGGGATTATGGAACTGGTTTTAGTTCCTCGAAGTATTGCATAAAGTCGTAATTTATTTATGTATGTCTGTCATTATTGGAAAAGGTAAAGCAAATATCTCACATCAACAAAGGTTCACATAGGCAGAATGCAGACAATAAACAAGCACAAACACACAAACACACACACACACACACACACACACACACACACACACACACACACAAACGTTATACCTGGCTGCCAGAGCACTCTGAAGCAATGTCAGTGATGGACTCCTTGTGTTCCTCCAGGACCTCAGACAGGGTAATATTACTGCCTTTACTGGGAACATCAAACACTAGAATTGCACCAGATGAAACGCCTAAAGAAAGGGAAAGAGATGGTGGCCTATTAAGTTTTGTCCTGTCTTTTGAATACCAGTATAGATATTTCACTTAGCACTTACCCACACATATATAACTCTCCATCACTGCCGATATCCCACGAGCAAACACGGCCTGAGCTGAGACACAGATACGTTTTGTGGGTATTTGGTATAAAAATACATTTGGTGACATGTATGACTGCACAAACATAATAAGAACATGTGGTGTTTCACCACCCCTTGGATCAACAGACACCAGGAGATGGAGCCAGAGCAAGGAACAACAGCCCTGTAGAAACAGATGCCAGCGGGGGATTGTGGTGGCTGATCAGTATGTCCCCTGCCACATGCAGCAATCATGGGGAGAACCAGCTGAAGCTTATCTTCAATCAACTCAGCAAGTCTCAGGCAGAGAGGGGAAGGACAGAGGAATGACCTGTAAATAGGCCCTCTCTCACATGCCAACAGCTGATACCTATTGTAGCTGAAGTTTTATTGTTGCCTTCACCTCACAGTGTGACTTGTTTTTGTTATAAACCTGAAAGTGGTGTTGATTGATCAATCATCTCAGTATAAAAGCTGAAGTCCCTAAGTGCAAACCAAACAAAGCAGAAACAACTTGTTCATGTGTACAGTGTCTTCACTGCCATTTGTGATTGTGTGGATACAACAGTGTAGGTGTGGATGACAAATAAATGATTGATTGATTGATTCATTCATTCATTGAAAATTGTTCATTTCATTATAATAATCAAGTCCTCCTACTGATGTTCTTAATTATGTTTGCATTATGAGGATGGATTAAACTACACTGAAACATTTCCAGGAACAGCAAAGTATACTTGTGTCATATTCTATTGTATCATATTTCACCAAATTATATGTTATTGTATTGCATCATATAATCTCTATCTTTATGGTTTTCATGCAAATAACTTAACAGGTCAATCTTTTAGTGCCTATGATAATAATGATACTACTACTACTACTACTACTATAACTACTGATACTACTACTACTACTACTACTACTACTACTACTACTAATTATAACTATTACTACTAATAATAATAATAATAAACATTTATGGCGCATGCTCTGTTGCAGCAGCACAGTCTGTCACTGGATTACACACACTGCCTCCAAAATCATCCACTCCCCTACACCTAACCTCTCAGACTTGAACCACAGAACAATCATACTCCTCGGACAAACAATAGCCCATGATTCTCATCGCCCCTTCAATTCACACTTCATACCGCAGCTTCACAAAGTGCATTAAAATAAAACAAAGAAACATGCAGTTACAATAATTAAAGCGTTGTTAAGAGCGAGAAAAAATAGTGTGCACAGAGGCAAATATAGGTATAGAAAATCTATAGTTTATATGTAAGTTTACCTGTGGCTGTTTCCGGAGTATCCAGTGCATGCCAGTACACCATGATGGAGCCATCAGATTCATACATCTAAAACAATGGATTTATATGAAAGTAAAAGGCTGCAAAAACACACATTAATACATTTGTTTGGGGTCATATATAAAAAACATGACACAAATATAAAACGCCACCGACTATAAGTTCACAAGTAGCAGTGCCTCACCCAAATGTAGTGACTCCCAATGACAGCAGAGAAGAGCAGAAACACACAAAAACTCACCTGGATGCCTTTCTGTGAGGTCACCACCAGCAGATCACGAGAAGGCAGAGGACAAAATGCAGCCTGTTACAAGAAAACACAGGATTTCGTTTATTTTTATGTCATAGCCAAAAGCATATGCAGTATGATATAGTATACATATAGTGGTCTTTTTTTCTTTGTTTAGAGATGCACTCAAGTGCACCGGACTGGAAATTAAACAGTGACTATGTGCTTGCATTCAACATATCCCCTTTTCATTTTACTGTGTTGATATTATCTTGTTTTATGGATTTCTCTATGAGCTGAGTCCTTAATAAAGTTTTGAATTGAATTAAACTGAATTAAATTGAATTAAAAGTGTTTGAGGGCGTTTGCATCCATATTGGGGAACAGAGCAGGATTTGCAGCATTTTTTATTCATATAGTCCCCCAAATTTTTGATATTACAGCAGGGCACTGATACTAAATGCACAAAGACAATTGATACGTTTGTATTTTCTGTCCCCTAAAACTGGGACGCTATGTAGAACCATCGATTCCTACAGTGTTTATCTGATCTGAATACATACATTCTCAAATCAAAGTCAATGTTGGGAGTTGAGACGTGTATAAGTTCCTCAAAAACCACACTGACTCACTGTCCCACCTGCTGCTCACTGTGTACAACAGCAAAGGGAGATGTCAAGAACAAGGCGCTCAAGTCGCTCTGTGGCC
The DNA here is from genome assembly GCF_008729295.1 of Plectropomus leopardus. Lineage (NCBI taxonomy): Eukaryota > Metazoa > Chordata > Actinopteri > Perciformes > Serranidae > Plectropomus > Plectropomus leopardus. The sequence goes on from NC_056467.1 coordinate 37,313,503, forward strand.
TGACCTGCATGATTAACGATGTGCTTGTGACGACATTGGGCTCCTTGGACTGCAGCTGACGGTGGGAATAGTTGAGACCGTCCCAGGACGCGCTGACCATGTTGACCACGTTAGCATGGACCACTGTGAAGTAGGTGAGGCGCCGGGGGGCGATGCGTAGCACGCCGAGGTTGTTGTACAGCGCCGAGGCGCTGTTTTTGATCTGGATGCTCTTCTCTTTGTGATACATCGAGCTGTCTTCTGTTTGCAGCGCAGTTTGTTTAAACGACGGTGGGCTATCTGGTAACAATATAAAAGAAGAAGATATCACTAACAGCAATTACAGTCTGGATAAATAGGACTGGCAACTTCATTAAGAAATCGCATGGGCGTCCATCATTTGACAGCAATTGGCAACGCTAGGTGCTTAGCATTAGCAGCAAGCTAACCCAGGTATGTTAGCGAGAAGCCAATTGCAGCGTAAATAAAAGAGCCCGACGTTACTTTTCTGTGACAAATCGCATGAAATATTGCTTCAGATTACACAACGATAGGTCCTGCAGCCAGTGACGCTGTCACAATCGATCATTACTTATAAAGTCAATGTTAAATAAGCATTTTCTAGCTCTTGTTAGCAACAGGATTACCTCCGCGTCGTCCGCAGCCATAGAGACAACGCCGCCTCTACGTAATACGTCATCATTGCGCCCTCGGTTGCTGAGCAACCATAGACTACACAAAAAAGGGCACAAAGAGGAGTGTGTGGTAAGGTTGTAAACAGTTAAATATCTTATATAATTGATTATTGTTAAGAAGCAGCCTGTACACGGTAGTGTTGCTGTCGAATGTTAACCGTTTACCTACAATGAACTTATCTAAAGTGAAATGATATATACATGTATACACAGTTACACCAAGTAATGTGTATCTATCAAACGTTAACTAACTGACAAAATTAACTTTAGCTCGCTTGTTAATAGACTATAAGACTCGTTTTAATTAAAATAAAATAAACAATATCCTATGAATATGGTCGACATGTCTAACATGACATTTTATTAAAATGCTGTTTAATGATGATATGAACTGGAAGGTTGGGATTTTACATCTCACAAAAATAAGTAACCTAACGTTACGTCAAGTGGAAAATGTTATGCATACACTGCACTAAAATTACTAAGTCAAACCTTTGAAACCTGAGAAAAATAGCTGTAGCCCCTTTTCTTTCTGTATCATAATTTTAAATACGCAATTAAAAGACTACATAAAATATAAATGCATTATTATTATAATGTCTATTTTAAATATAGTTTTCTGGACATTTTTCTCTCATTTTATATATCATATATCATAATATATAATCTTACAATCAAAATGTTTTGTTTTTTCTATCAAGCTTCACATCTGCCTCTAAACCAAGATGCCCCGCTCTGCAACCAAGCAAAGACGTGCGTCGTCTGTCCAAGTGACTACACCTCCAACACAGGACCTGGAAGTGGAAGATATTGTACCTGGTCGCTTAACTCAAGCCCAGTGGAGGGACATGTTGATCCAAGAGGATGCAGATGAGGCAGTGGGGGAGATCATGGAGGACCTGCTGAGCATGGTCATGGAGGGCTGTTTTAAAGTGTACATTGAAAGACAGGTAAAACTAAAAAGGCACATAAGCTTTCTGTTTTGATTTCACTGAAATTTGAACATAATGTTACTGATTGACACTCATGGAGAGACCAGTGCATCTATTTTTCTTCCTGTAACCAATTTTAACCACACATAGTGTTTGTACATATAACATCCATCATGTTGATTGTGTTTGTCCTTAAGATAGCACCTTTCTCTGCATCCTGGGCCAAGAGCTACCTCACACAGACTATAGAACAGCAAATCTTGTGCCCAGATGAAGGAGAAGCAACAGATGAAATATCTAAAACAGAAGACTCTGAGCCTCTGCCAGCAATTTCTGACCCCTGGGTTCAAGGATGTGTACCTGTTGTAAATGCTCCCCCTCGACCTCACTCCATCTCAAGACAGGTACGCACTACAGTACTCTCTTCAAATTTCAACCCAGAGATTATCTGTATCCATTTCTACAGCTCAGCTAAATCTAAATTCTATTTCTACCCAGCAGGGGGCTGATGTTCCAGTGAAAACAGAGCCACAAGTCAACCAGCAATGTCATGTTATAGCCCAAAGAAACAGCTCTCCAAAGCAATCTGAAAAGGGAACAAGTCCCAGGAGGCCTGTCAGTTACCAGTGCTTTCAAGTTCCTAGTCCTCCCCGACTACCAAAAACTGATCTAAAGAAAAAGCGCCGCGTTAATGTACATTTCAAGCCTGTTCCAAGCAAATTACTGCCTCCCCAGCCCTGTTCAGAAGAAAAAAATAATGAGGTGGAAGGTAAAGATCGGACACATTCTGTTTATAACCATAAAGCAGGATCATCATATCAGCGTGAGAACTACCAAGGCTTACCAAAGCTTGATCACTCCTGCCTGCCTCGACACTGCATCTTTCCTCAGTACGACATTGTGGATAACAACTACGCAAAACCCAACTCCAAGAAACCAAGTGGACTTTCCAAACTAGATAAATTTAACAAGCAGCAAGCTGAGTGGACAGTAACCTCACTGAAGCAACTAACCAGCTCCAAAGATCAGCCGGTAAAGTTTCAGGGGAGAAATGAGGCAGATGTCTGGCTGAAGAAATTGTCTTCTCCTAGACATAGCAAGGAAAGGATTGTGTCCTCTGGGCCTCTGAGGCTGGACACGATGGAGTTGGCCAAGGGTGTGTCTCTCCTGGATCCCCAGGCAGTTGAAATGAGCCCTCTGAAATGTAACCCTCTAACAAAATCTATCAATCTGAAGCAGATACAAAGTGATGCAGCTGTGCCGCTGTTCTCCGTGGATCAAGTTACTGCAGGTCCACCACCTCAGGTCACCCCATTCTTTCAATCCAAGAGCTAGAAGAGTTTGTACAATTTAAGGACCGCACATGTCTGTGGTTGTATTTAGAGCAGAATGAGCTATATGTTAACACATGGCCATTTTACAAGATGGGGCCTCATAATCTATTAAAACACTTTCAGATCCCCGTGCTTTCTGTTTATATCGTGCTTTTTGTGGTATAGACAAAAAATTGACAAAATTGTAATGTATCCAATTATCAGACACACCAAAATAGCATGAGACAAAAATACAAGAAAAGGCAAATGATATATCCCAATAATAGTGGTTACTGAAATTGAATTGGTGTATGGAATTATGCTGTGTGCTGCAGAATGTGCCAGTTGCAGCTGGAGCAGCTCCCTGTGATTGAGGTGATGATCAAAATGATCAGTAACAGAATATTCAAATATGAAAGGTTATTACAGTGTGCGCAGAGCTAACTGGGGAAAGTAAAGTAGCATTTACTAACATAAAAGTGAAAATGCACCTATATCGCTAACGTTGGAGGGGAAGGTAATGTTACTGTAGCGTTGACAGGAAGTAAACAGCTGTGACTTTTAATAAAAGGTCACACTATACTGTGTCACAGCCCAGGCTCAGTGAGCTGGACGAAGAAGGAGATCACACAAGATTACAACAATTTAGACAATATTTTTGTTTGAAACTTAGCAACAAAGGGATGGTAAATGAATCTGCAGTCTGTATATCAGTGGTGTTTGTAATGTGCAATGTATGTATGGTTTTATAAATGCAAAACAAATAAGGCAACCAAACCAAAATGGTATATGGTGATGCAGAGAGAGAGACAGAATGAGGGGCCAGTCTTAATAACTTAAGCCCAGCTTGCCCAGGTGGAACTGATCAAGCTGATGACCATCTCTTCCTGCAAGACACCTGCAAAGAGGGAAGTACAAAACAGCAAGGAGCACTGACAGGGTCAGGGGTTGTCAGAATTGTGCAAGTAGATAAAAGTAAAGTGGCATAGTTATGACCTGACTTTTGTTGAGCTGGTATCCAGTGTTGTGGTCAAAGTCAATCAATATGGGATATAGATGCTCGCGTTTTTCACTCAAGTTTTGTGGTTTAACTGCATTTTTTTAGGCAACAGACCATTTTACCCTTCAAAATAAAAGTGTCACATTGTCACATGACAGAGATCTAAATCTGACATTTATTCACGTATAGTTTATGTGGGACGCAGTGTAAAAACAATTGTAATGCAGCAAAATAACATTTCAAGCAGTGATTACAGTTTGTAAAGGCCTATTTAATGTGTAATTTATGTAAATAGCAGAAGAACCACTGTGTATAATACACACAGACTATATTAAAGTGTAGTCACTGCATGAGTTTTCTTTTTTAACCACTAAATGCATTAAAATGTAAGAGCCTTTTCCCTGACGCTGCAGTGGCTCTCCAACAGCAATCGCACGGGAGCGTGCTCATGCAACCTAACATGCTGAAAACTGGCTGGACGCTCGACGTGCAGCGAGCCAATCACCATTCATCTCCGCCGCTTCTACACCAATCGGGAAAAGTTTTGTCGGTAGCAAGTTTAACTGACCCTTTGCACATGTGAAAGCGCAATAATGGGAAAGCAGTGTTGATTAAAACTTTCAAAATATCGGGATTACAATCACGCGGAAGGTAGATCAGACATGAAGAAGAAGCAGACGGTGTCTGAGGACCCCACAGAGGTAAGACTGACGATATTTATCGTGTTTTTAGCTGATTGGAGGCTACCGCTTCGTTAACACACGGGACAGTAATGTGGTTCAACGTTGTTGCATGCATGCTTCGCCTACAATTTGGCAACTACAACTTTGCTTCTTGTGCAGTGTCTGATTAAGATAAATTAAATGTGTAACAGCTGGGCTACGGTCAGTAATACTTATTATCCAACGTTGGACAAACGCCAGATTTAACGGCACGATAACACAATGCTATTTAGTTAGCTCAGTTTTTAAATTATATCCTGATTATTCTGATTTCTCAGTGGAAATGAATGACAGGGTCGAAGTCAAAGTGTCTTTCTTACACATATATTCTACAGATCTTTTAGTAAATCAGTCAATTTTGCCTGCTACAATCCTAACGTGTAATTGCGTTAAGGTGGAAAGGCCGTCACAAACCTGATGTCTTGCAGCCTGGCATTAGAAAAATACGACTTGTATAGTAACAGGCAAAACTGATGGTTTTTATGAAATGCGGACACCTTTCTTACATTTTCTGAATGGCCGTGTGTATATGCCTGCTTTTAGACAAATGGGTTCAACCACCATCACCCAAAAGGAAGCTTGTAATTTACACAGCTGGAGAAAAATGGCTACTAGTAGGAAGAGAGAACAGGATTATAACTGTTTTGCACTTTCCTTATTTTTAATTAGTCAAGGAATTATGTTTGTGTGATTTTTGGTTTTAATGTATTATGGTATGTATGTAGGCACTGATGTACAAGTAGTTATTTATATATCTTTATGTTATCTTGTTATTATTTATTTAAATTAATGTATTATTAATGTTTATTCATTATAATTATTTACTTTTTTTTAATTTATTTTTTACGTTTACCCATAACTATTTGCTTAATTATATTTGATAACATGTTAGTCTAAGTTTATCCTCATACCAAGAAATATTTGTTATATGGGACCGAAGGGATGGGGTTTGTTGTTTGTTCTGTTTGTTCAAAATGAACAACAAAGCTGATGAACATAATTTGGAGGGGAAAAAAAACAACAAAAAGTTGAATCAAACTGAGCTTCTAAACATTGCTGCCAATACACGTGTTGTTATTTCACAGATGATTCTCTCAGAGAGCCACGAGCAGGAGGAAAATGATGCTCCTGTTAAAGCCAAAAGGAGCAAACCTGAGGAGGCTGGAGGGGAGGAGGTGGTCTATCATCCAGTGAAGCTGTCCAGAAGTGATCTTTACAGACCTCCTACAGCAGAGGAGCTCAACCAGCTGAAAGAAGCGGAAAGCCTGTTTCACTGCAGCCTGCTCAAAATGCAGGTGAGACCTCTTGTTGTCTAATGTAAACAATAACCACACAACCTTTTGCACACTCCGAATAAATGTCCATAATTTATCACCAATAACAGATGGAGGAGCTGCTGAAAGAGGTTGTCCTGAGTGAGCGGAGGAAACGGCAAATCGATTCCTTCATTCAGACAGTCACCAAGCTGCTCCAGAGTGTACCTGAGTCACCAGAGGCCGACGTATGTACTACTGTAATTGTAGGAAATAGGGGCTCATGCTCAAAATAACCAGTCCTGATCTATTAAAAAAAATTGTTGATCAGGCTCAATACTGATCCTTCCGATCCGAACAAGACTTCCTTAGTAGGACACACTTCTTGATTGGGCGTAGAGACTCAATTCCATTCATTAGGCTCAAAATTCACACACATAAACCTATAACCATATTTTTTTTACTCAATCTCTCTCTGTGTTCAGGCAAGTGACCTGTCATGGCTGTCTGGTACAGTTAAAGTCCCTTTCCTCCTGGTACCCAAAACAACAAAGGGCAAGTTCCACATGGCACCTCCTGCTTCTGTGGATCTGGTTGGCAGCTACCCCCTGGGCACCTGCACCAAACCACGCATCATGGTGGACCTGGCTGTCACAATTCCAGCTGTAACTCACTCTCCTCTTTTTAATGTCAATACATTAATTGCAGCATTGAGAGCAATATGCTTAGTCATGTACTGAACGCAGTATGACAACACAATAGTCATTCGATTCTAAGAAATACTGGTAACTTCTGGCTGCTGATCCCTGCTTTGTTAGAATGTCCTCCACCCAAAGGACGTCGTGAACCAGAGATACCCGAGGAAAAGGGCTCTCTACCTGGCTGGCCTGGCCCAACATCTCGCATCCTGCTCTGACATTGGACCCATGCGTTATTCCTGTCTCCATGGCAACAGACTCCGACCTGTTCTGCTGCTGACCCCTCCAGGTATTGAACTTTCAAAGGAACACTTTACCCCCTAAACGATTATTTCTATGTCAATTAGTCAACACTTGCTGTGGAGGGAAAAAAGTTTTTCTGCATGCCTTTGGTGAATGAAAAATCCCCCCAAAAAACCTGAAAATTCCTGATGAATTAAAGCCATAGGGGAATGCTTTTAACTACATCAAAACATCTGCAGTATGTCGCATGCTCAGTACTTCCAGAACACATGTATTTTCACCATAATATTTAAAACTTAGCTTTAGTTTTGGGTTATATGTGATTTGTTGCGTCTCATCTTTCAGGTAAAGAATCCTGCAACTTCACCATACGTGTTCATGCCTGTCCACCTCCTGGATTCTTCAAGCCCAGCCGATTCCATCCACAGAGGAATAATATCCGCACAGAGTGGTACACCGGATTGCAGACCTCCCAGTCTGGTAGGATTGTTCATTTATAGGGCTGGTTCTACAAATATTGTGCATCACAGTTATCCTATCAATATGTATATTTGGGATCATATTGTTTCTCAGTCGCAGTACAATTGAAACATCACTTTAATCAAGACCAATTTATTTTCTTGTCTGTTTGTTGCAGAGAGCAGTGAGCCTCCCACTCCGCATTACAACAGCTCTGTTCTGGGGGATTTACTGCCTAGGGCTCACCTCCAGTTCCTCTCCGCTGTCAGCTCCCAGTGCTCGGCTTTTGCTGATGGGGTGGCTCTGCTCAAAGTCTGGCTTCGTCAAAGAGAGCTCGACCAGGTAGGAGGCTTGAGATGGCTCTCTTAATTGTTGTACTTCTATCTTTGTATTTATTAATCTTCTGACACAGTTTATCACATCACCATCTGGGTTTCTTTCATGTCTTACAGGGCACTGGCTGTTTTAATGGATTCCTGGCTTCAATGCTGTTGGCTTACCTGCTGACCACTCACAGAATCAGTAACTCCATGACAGCCTATCAGCTGCTCCGAAACACCTTAAACTTCCTTGGTAAGAACATTTAAAATCCATCAGAGCAGATTTGAATAAATGGTAACATGAAACACAATGTGATATAAGGTAGTCGTACATATCTCTGTTCTAAGTATCTTGCAACTTGCACACTCAGCATCTACAGACCTGACAGTGAATGGGATAAGCCTCGCCAAAGAGCCTGACTCTACAGCTGTGAGTCATCTAAACCTGTACACGTAGTTTATTCACACACATTTTGTGTTATTAGAATTGTAATCAACTTTATTTTCGATCTTTACCCTGCAGCCATCTCTTGCGGAGTTCCACGATGCTTTTCAAGTGGTATTTGTCGACCCTTCAGGACATCTCAACATGTGTGCTGACATGACTGCTTGTACCTACAAACAGGTAGGTTTTGCAAAAACAAAATGTGTGTTCAAACTAGATCGTTTTTACACTGGTGAGATTAAGCAATAGATTTTTGACAATTTTTTAATTGGTTCTCAGCTGCAGCACGAGGCATCTGTGTCGATGCAGTTCTGGGACGACCCCACGATGGATGGGTTCCACAGCCTCCTCATGACCCCCAAACCCATGATAAGGACAAGCGACCACGTATTCCAGTATGGTTCAATTTATCAGCTAATGCAGTGCAAACTATTTCCATCCAGTCCCTCTTTTATGTACTTCATATGCAGCTTTGTATTGCGTCTCCTCTGCAGCACATATCATTTGTCTAAGGCATGTGTTAACTTCTGCTTTACAAGTTCTGGCTAAAGACAGTTTAGACACCCTCTCATACAAAGTCATTGTCAGAGTCCTAAAGGTCGGGCAGTAAATAGGGTGCTGGTCCGGACATCCTGCACCTCACTTTACATCAAAAGAGTTGGTTTTCATTTCAGAGCAGAATTCTTTTACGTTGTCTTCCCGTTTTTCTTCCTATAAGCTCTTCTGTTTTTCATTTTAAACACAGGTTATGTGAGCTGGTGAAGCTTCAGTCCAGTTGTAAGAAACTGAATCTCCTCAGTGAGCTGATGGACCACAGTGGAAATTACGTCCACACTGCGCTCCCTTTTATTCTGACGCTGCTTCAACGAGGATTGGGCCAAAGGATCCACCTCCTCACCCACTCCCTTTCTCCTGACCCTGAGGTGAGGCATATTTGGTTCGATCTGGCTTAAGATCTGTCTTTGGCAGAAGGTACACACTGACTTTGTGCCTAACTTTACAATAAGTCTAAACCCAGGTTGAATCAGCACTAATACTACTACTGATGTACATGTTTCTGAATCAGCACAGTTCAAAAGTGTCTTACAAAGGAGTGAGTCAAAAATAAACACACATCTAAACTGATGTGCAATCTTTAAATCCCTTTAAATCATGTTTGTTTCATCACAGTGGTCTGTAGAGAGCGAGGCCCCAAAACACAAAGCTCAACCTCCTCTCTCCTTCGGTTTGCTCCTACGGCCGGAGCTTGCAGCGTCTGTCTTGGAAAGAGGCCCCCCTGCAGACAGCCCCAAGGTAACCTCACCTGTCTCTCCTTTCTGCTCGTGTGTGTAGTGTTTTATTTTTGCACCTTTTAAAAGGCTTTTTGTCTTGCATGCCAAAGCCACAAACATGTTGCATGACAATTTAGAATTTATGCTTGTTTTATTAAACTGTTTGTTTTGTAGACTTTTTTTTATCGTATATGTTACCATGCTTGCGTTACAATTCAATATTAACCACAGCAGTGTTCTTCTGCCAGACAGCTGAGTTTCGTCAGTTGTGGGGTTCTCGCTCCGAGCTGCGTCGCTTCCAGGACGGCGCCATCACCGAGGCTGTGCTGTGGGAGGGAGAGAGCATGTGCCAAAAACGACTGGTCCCCAGACAGATCATTGCACACCTGCTACAGCTGTATGTATTTTATCTTTGCGTAGCACATTAACAGACACAACAGACAATCACAATAATACAGTTAATTAGTTTGGTCAGCAAATTTCTTGCTGTGTTGATAATACAAATATCCAATATACTGTCATGCTAACAAAAGAACAGACTAGTGATATTACTTCTTCAGTGTTTCAAATTTTACTGGTGAGTTTAACTCTGATTTGTAGATGAAATACCTGTGTTAAGGTAAAGGTTAAACTGTTAGCAGCCTATTAGATGGTTGGGTATGTCTGATGTTTGATGCAGAATGAGAAGGATTTGCAGTGACATTTACTCAGATATTTCTGACTTAATGTCCCCATTGGCTAAGTGTCCCCTTTTTAAAGCCAGGAGGGTCACATCCAGAGAGGTGATGAGACAAATCACTGTGTTTTAATGATGGGAACTTAATTTATAGGTAAGTTATAGTTAGGTATTTGACTGCAGCTCACAGTCACTGTTGAGGGAAAAGTTTTCATTGACAGAAAAAAAAAAAAGAATTTTGTAGCCTTATTCGCACCAGCATTTACAACATACCAACAGTTAAGAGTACCTGCCATCTTCCCCATCTTCTCTCCTGTAATGTCTATACCTAACTTGCCCCCTAGCACCTTACAGTAACCTTATAATTGGTATAGGAAATCAGTGCACTTCTCCATCATGTTTGGTCATGCAAGTTACGCATTTCTGTTAACGAAGATCATCATGTCGACATGCTCTGGGTTCAGTCTTGTACGCATCGTTGCAAAAGTTTGTCCAGCCTCGGACAATAAAGACGGTAGTGATACTCCAGGTATACATAAATAGTGTCTCGCCAGAGTGGCCAGTTTGGGAAATCTCGGTCCATTTACCCTCCACCAGTCAAGCGGGTTTATGTCCAGTGAGGGAGCAATGTCTCTCAAGTAGTAATCTACCTGAGCTTCCGAGTCCGTGGCATAGGATGAGCTGTAGTTGTCACCTAGAAGCAGCATCATAGTGTTTTTGGTGTCGCTTCTCAGTTGTGAGGGCATAGTCACCTGGCTGATGTCAGGTGTGACCAGGATCTCCTGCTGTTCATCCTTTGCGCCCACAGTAGTTGTGATCACATCTAATTTTGAAACCAGTTCATGCAGTTTAACCTTTGCGGCCAGCCTCCCTGTTGGGGTCAGGAAGCTGAGGTGTTTGTGTCGAGGGTCCAGCATCGAGGCAATAAGAGCTGGTTTGGAGGCGAGATCATTAGAGTCAACCTGCGAACAGTGAAAATACATTTTTAAAGAATCATGATAAGGGAATGCAGATTATTTAACTCAATCAGCATCAGCAGGTAACAAATATATTTGCATGAAAGCGCAAATTGATTACTTTTTGCCTACCTCCATGTGATTTCTAAGTGATTTCTGAACTTTCAGCTTGAACTCAGAGACTTGCTCAACGTCATTCTCCTTTGGCACAAGGTGGGTCTGAATGAGGCTGAACGTGATTGGGTAGATGTTTGAAATGGACACTTCAGTTTCCGCAGATATGACCGTCGTTGCCCATTTCAGCGTTGCCAGCACAGGTGTGAAATTCTCAATGATTTGCCAGCAATCGTCTTCGATCTCAAGGATCTGGGCCTCCTGTCTGTTGGTGATTGTGCGATCAGAGAGCACCGCTTTAATTGCCCACCGCTGTTCAAGTAACCGTTCAAACATATCACAGATTGTGTCCCATCTAGCTTTGCTCGACTGGATGAGCTTGTGCTGTGGCAGGCACATCTGAACTTGCTTCTGCTCCAAGGCCTCACTTGCCAGCAAGTTGTGATTGAAGTGCTTAACTAGTTTCCCTGCAGCGACGATGATGCGGACTAGATCCTCACTCAGCCCATCACTCACTGCTAGCTGCAATGTGGTGGCAAAGCAAGTTGCATAGTCCCAGGTGACACGGGCACACGCATGTGTCGACAGGATGTTCTGTGTGTTGTTATGAACACATGCCGTCACTTTCCCAGCAATACCCCAGGACTGCACAGTGCTGAGAAGCCGCTCTGTGACACTGTCAGTAGTAAGGTGGCCGTCTGATGATAGCTTGTGTGTCTGCAGCACAGCTGACCTCCCCTGCCAGTCCTCTGTTATGAATGAGCAGAAAACTGTGATGTACCTCTGGTATGGGAGGGCTGTCCAGAAGTCAGCAGTGAGAGCCACTTTCTCCACTCTGCTCAGCTGCAGCACAAGCTCCTCCACCTTCTCATGAAAATGGCCCTCAACAAGGCGTGCTATATCACCAGGAGATGGCATTTTATAATTATGCACAGTGTGTGTAAGCAGCTCACGAAAACCATCACCAGTCACCACGCTGATGGGAAGCATGTCCTTCTCTATCATCCTGGAGATGAGCTCAGTCACCTCTGCATGTGTTGCCAGCGACACCCCATCATTGGGCATGGTGTCCGGGTGCTTGTTTTTGATGTGGTACATCATGCTGGTGGTGCTGCTCCTGTATTTCAGCTTTGTGTCGCACATCGTGCAGTGCACCTCGTCGTCCACTTTGATGAAAATGTCCCACACAGAGCTCCGCTTCAGGCGCTTCCTCTCTCCATAGTCCCGCTCAGGGGGGTTGGCAGTCATATTTAAATTAGGTGGCATGATGGCAACCTGCATGACGTCTGAATTAGCGGCGCTCTCCTCCTCCATGCACTGAACGGTGCAAATCACCGGTTTCTCATCCTCGTCTATGGGCGCAGTGGACGGATGGTGCCTGCTCATGTGGTTCATCATGGAGCTGGTGGCTCCGCCGCAGTACTTCAACGTAGCGTCACATTTCATGCAGCGGACGAAGTTCCCCACTTGTTCAAAGCAGTCCCACACAGAGCTTCGTCTCCTCCCCGTGCGCTTCATTTTGTTTCGTGGAGCTAACTAGCGTCTGGAAATGTTATTTACGTTAGCGAGCTAGCTAATGTTAGCGGTTAGCGTCAAGTGCCATCGCTAAAATGGGTCATAAAAAGCCGATTTGCGAGCCGCGTCATTTGTGCATATGCCCTTACAGAATACGACAGTGATGTGGGTGTAGGTATCAGTCTGCTGATGCTTCTTTCTTAAACAGAAAATAATGCATTTATTGTCCATCAGGCATGCAGATATCCCCGAATCCTGTATGCGATATGTGGGGGCGATGGTGGATGACGTCATTAAAACGGGAAGTGAGGTAAATGTCAAATCGTTAAGATTGAATTTTTTAATTTCTTTTTTAAACAAAAAATCTTAGAAAAATCAAAATAAAGTCGATGAGATTCATTGAAAACAAATAAAATAGCGTCTTTTTTATGTTTTATGTGATGGATATTGTATGAAAATCCTGCTCTCTTTTGATTTAACATTGTAAAGTTGTTGCTTTTTTTATTAAACTTGTGCTTTTTTGTGTTCCTGTTGGAGTATATCTTGTGTTAACTGTGCAATGCTTTTCTATTATGTTGTTTATTTCCTGAGATGTTGTAATGTTTATATTATTGGTTGCTGTTCAATCAAAAAAATGATGCAGGCCGACAGAGGTGGTAGTCAGTGTTACTGATTCATCACTAAATAAATATGGTTATGTGTATGTACCTATAATACATCCATGGTATGTACAGCATTTGTTTGACATGTATTTTGCTCTTCAGTTGTCTAGTACTGGAGAGGAGGAGAGCTTACTGGTGGTTCAGTCCTACGATGACTTGAGTAGAAAACTTTGGAGGCTGGAGGGTCTGCCTCTGTCAATCACAGCAGTGCAAGGAGCCCACCCTGCGCTCAGATACACACAGGTAAAACATCTAGATCTTAACAGGGAACTGCTCTTGTTAGTGCAGTGGTAAGTAGTGGTCATAATATGTCAGTAATTTGCATTATTTTAAACACCACAGCAAATACAACTCAAGTTCAGAGAAGTTTTGCAAAGTTGTTAATAGCTGAGGTTATTGTAAATTGTGAATTTGACTTTATGACACTTCTAACATGTAATCTGTGTCTTGCAGGTCTTTCCCCCTTCGCCACTGAAGCTGGACTTTTCCTTCTTTGACAGAGAAAAGACTTCAAGATCATTGGTACCAAAGCAGGACAAACCCTGCCCTGCTTATATCACCCCTATCACAGGTCAGCGTTTCATCCACCAGCAGCTACTTTAGAAGCTGTTAACTCTTGTTAAATATGTCGCAAACTACATCTAAACTTAATTTCTTTACCGTCTGCAGGAGAAAATGTTTTTGACTGAAACATAACTTCCTTGGTTTCTGTAATGTACCTGGTTAGTCACAGACATTTAGCAGTTCGTACTCTTAACGAACAAATTGGTAACCTTGATCTTACAGTGATCTGTCACATGGAGGGGAGCGGAAAATGGCCTCATGACCGCCTCGCCATCCGCCACATCCGAACTGCCTTCCACATCCGCCTGGGAGAGTTACTGAAGAAGCACCATAATTATACGTGCAGGCCGTGCCCCACACACCTAGATGTCTGGAAGGTATTTTTTTGAGTTTGTACAGGTCCCACACTTGTCTGTAAACTGGAATGTGGTTTCTGTGGAATCTAATTATAAGTTTGTGGTATGTCCCAGCAAGTTTGGCACAGTGTTTTACTTTAATCACAGTATTCTGTTCATTTATGCTTTTTACCCCCTTTTTTTATGCATCCAGGATGGTTTGCTGTTCCGCATCCAGGTGGCATACCATCGTGAGCCTCAGGTGCTGAGGGAGAGTGTTAATGCAGAGGGTCTGCTGGTCGTAAGAGACAACGAGGAGGCTCAGGCTCTGGAGATGGCCACCGTTCACAAGCCTCTACTCACCAGCACATTGCACGGGTAAAATTAAAACAATAACAAAAGGTAGGGTCAGGAATTAGGGATGTAGGGCTCCTTCTGGTTCCCCCAGTCTTTTCAACCCTGCATGTTGCTGTTGTAAACAATAAAGCAGTTATTTTTGCTTATATGTTTTCACTTTCTTTAACCTTGTCCTAGTTTACCTCCTTTCTGTCCCCATATTTTTGTTTCTTTCCCGATTCTTCATTATTTGGTTTACCCTGCATGCACCATTTCCTCATATTGGCTCCATCTTATACATCTCATCCTGTTGTTGGCAGGCTCCAGCAGCAGCACCCATGTTTTGGGGCAGTGTGTCGCCTAGCCAAACGCTGGCTTGGGGCTCAGCTCTTCAGTGAAGACATCACAGAGGACACAGCAGACCTGCTGGTGGCGTCGCTTTTCCTGCAGCCTGCACCCTTTACTCCTCCCGGGTAACTACCGCTTCGATATTTTAATAATCTGTCCTCCTCATCAGTTTCATTTGTGGAATTATTTTTTGTTACTTCCTTTTTTTCGTTCAGTAGGTCATGTGAATGACTTTGTGTCTTCCTCAGTTCTCCACAGGCTGGCTTCCTTCGTTTCCTTCATCTGCTTTCTTCCTTTGACTGGAGGAACAACCCGCTGGTAGTTAACCTCAACAACCAGCTTGCAGGCAAGCACACACACACCTTTTCCGTCTGTCACACACAAACAAATCCCCCCCCCAGCCTCGTTCTATATACAAACCGGACATGCTTTAAGAACCCGCTCGTATTGGTCGCTGTTTCAACACCAAGTTTAATTGTTCATTTCTGTGTCACGTGCAGCTGCCGACTACACAGAGATCAAGAATGACTTCATGGCCTCCAGGGAGTCTCTGCCCGTCATGTTTATAGCTACGCCTAAGGACAGAAAACAATCTATGTGGACTAAGCGAGCACCTAGTGTACAGGTCAGTGGACACAAACACAAGTACACAACTCACACAACAACACATTTAATAGATCAGCTCTCAATGCTGAATTGAAGAATTATTAAATATTACAAATGGTCAGTAACAGGGGAAAAAACACAAATTTGAATACTTGGGAACTGGGAAATCAAATGGATCACAAGCTTATAAGTCTTTTTTAACACAGAGAGAATCACAAACAGCGGTGCAGAAAGGAGTTGCATGTTCGCGGCAGAAAGCAGTCACATAGTTTCCCGATCCTGGAGCCTTTCCTTAGTGCACACTGGTCTCCTGGATCACACTGCAAAGATATGACACCAAATTAAATCAAGATGAAAAGATAACAAACATATTGCTCTTAACAGATTGACCTGACTGATTTTAGGAATTGAAATAATTAAAGATGGGCTGAGATGTTGGTTTACATACCACAGGCAGATATCCTTGCCTTTTTCTTAGAGATGGAATATGATTGTTCTGAAGTCTTTCCAAAACACCATGTAAATCATTGATCTGGAAACAAAGAAATGTTATGTATTACTTTACTTAACATTAGAATACCACCAGATTATCAAAAAAATAAACAATAGTATTGGGAGACCATCAGGTGTAGCTCACCAGTTGCTTTTCATTGCTGTCCTCAGTCGTAGTGAAATAAGTTAAATATTTAGATTTGTATTCCTCTGTTTGGACTTGACCGTAGCTGTAGAGGAGTCCAGTGGCACACAGTAGTGTACAGAAATGATAAACACACCAGCCTCCCATGCTGCGTAGCTGACCCAGATAAGCTTCCTGTGTTATCCGGCCTCACTCTCCCTACAAACCCAACATTAAAAGTGAGCCTCTCCCAGCATCCTCCTTTATAACAGTGGGGGAGAACAGGAACTTTGTGCTCTGTGACGTCCTTACACAGACGTCATGAGGCCTAATTCACCACTACAAGTTTTTTCTTGAATTTGTTCTTGAGAAAGATCCGAAGAAAAGTCTACATCAGATTCATGTTGTGTTCTTAACCGCAGAATTTTTCGTATCTGTGTTTTAATATAAGAGGAATCCCCTTGTCCTCGTAAATTGAAAGTGCCCGTCATTTAATCTTAATTAGCATACAGGGTAAACACCCCGCCAATCGCCATAAAAAGACACGAGACTGCAGAGCCATCTGCACACATAGAAATTGAAAAGAAAAGTTGAAAGAAATCAAGAATGCCCAAATGAAAGTCTGAAGAGGGTGTGTAACACGAGACTCCAAGCATTTTAAAAAAAAAATGTCAGTCGCTCTGGAACAGAGGCACTCCTACAGGAAGTGAACACTAAACAAGCTGTAATGTGTAGTAACATCAGTAAGTGATATAAAATATCACAAAAAAACAATGCATTGAATGCTATTGGGTATCAAGTGAATGCTGTATCTGCATAGTTCATTAAGTTTTTTTAAGGGTTTAATCTTAAATCTGAGGCCAAAAAAGAAATTGACAAACACAGAATAGATTTTGACCATGGAGGGGGCTTGCCTTAATCATTCGCTGCAAATAGATTTATGTGGTCCTCTTTAAGGTACCATCTGCAGCACCTGTGAGCAGCAAAAGGCTTGTTTGGGCCTATAAATGGTGTGATCAGTCACTATTTGTTGGATAACAGTGTTAGTGGAGTGATTATTTGTTTTAAAAAACCATAATGCTTTGTAAAGTAATTATTAAAAAATAATATTTATTATGAAATTATAGTTGCAATTTAAATCCTAAAATATTATACAACTGTAGAAATGAAAAGAAAAAGAAAAACACATCTACCAATTATTTTTGCACAAATGTGTTAGCATTTGTAACATTCTTTTCTTTTCCACGAAAAAAAATCCCAAATAAGAAAAACAGATGGATGTCAGAATCTCCATGAAAACTGTGTTTCAAGGAGAAATTTCTTTAAAGAAAAAAAAGGGAAAAAATGGAAAAGTTTTCTCAAATCAAATAGCTGAGGTGAAAGAATGATCCCAATTCACTCTCTTGGTTGTAGTTCTCAATGCCTCAGAATGACCACTAGGGAGCAGATTGGGATTATATGAAACTGTTAACAGAATGAGTATTGGAGTTTCTCTCAGAACACACAAGATCCTTTCCATCAACAAAATACCTTCATAACCTCAAAAATGTTAATCGGTTTTGCACATGTCATGATTTATAACTGAACCTGATAGAGATTTCAAGTTAGTTTGAATCAAAGTACAAGTTTTATATTTCCCTGGTGAGTGAACATGGGTTATAATCTGCATCATCTGCCTAACTGCAGTAAAAAAAACAACGTAGTAGTAGCAGAGGTACAAGTTCTACCTGAAGGAAATGGTACCTGTCATTACTGTAGGTTACATGCTGATGTAAATGGGCTTAAGTACCTTTAAATAAAATCCTAAATTGATAGAAGACTACAAATTAGCACATAATAGTATAATAATGACAATACGGTGGAATTTCAAGTACATTTTTGGTATAGCTTTATGTAATTTTAAATTGTCAAAATGACAAACTGGACGACCTCCCCTTCCTGCAGTGGATCACTGCTATACGCCATTCAGGGGCTGTATTCTGGAGAAGCAACCATACAACTGTCTTCTTGGGGTTGGAATATGTGAACAGTTAAATCATTCCACAACCAGAAAGCATAAATTTCCAGAACCATCCAGAAACGTGGAGAATTATAAAAGCAGCAGCCAAGAATGTAAGAAAATGCAAAAAAGGACTAAATTGCAAAGCGCAAGTTAAGGAGCTGATACGATCCCTTTTTGCTGGAGTTGTACCTTCTATAATTCCATGGGACAAATAAATGATTAACTAATTTACAGCAGAGTGTGTGTAGTTGGCGTCGCCAGTATACAGTTGAGCCCAGAACACACGTTAAGTTAACTCTAACGCGTGTCCTCATGCTACCTGTGTTGTGTTGCAGCTATATTTGCACTAATGCAAAAAACATATGGGTGTGCTTTGATCAGATGGGTTGAAACAAATACATTAGGCGGCTCCTTTTAACACAACAATTGCTGGATATTGCTTTACATAATGTTGTCCATGTTGTTATTGCCTTTTTGCATCTGCAATTGTTGGGCATGTCGTATGTGTTCTGAGAAACTGGGAAATGGAAATCCCAGTGCTCACTGATAGCTGTTCGACCACAATGGTGGTCTATATATTATATGATATGTCACAGTATTTTCAGTGGGAATGCTCAGAAATGTCCAAAGCTACCATGTTTAACCATTAGGTATTCTGTTTTGGTCGTGTGTCTTCAGATGCTGCAGCGTGTGGTGATGGTGGCTGCGGAGAGTCTGAAGTTACTGGAACATCAGCTAATGGACGGTAGCCAAATACAAGATGTCAGGGTTAGTAAAAAAAAAAAAAAAAAACAAACTTAAAAGCTCCTATTTACTTTTGCCTTAATAAATGGTCCACAATCTGAAGGAATTCTGATTTAATGTTTCAGCGTTTTGATGCATTTGTTTTTGCAGGTGGTCATGCGCCCTCCTCTGGATGCCTACGATGTGTTGATTCACCTGAACCCCAAGCAGGTTCCCCTACTCGCTCAAGCAGTGGACCCTCCGACTGTTAACTTCAGCAGGGGCCTCATGACCGGCAGTGTGGCCCAGTCTGGAGGGCCCCTGCCTGTCGTCGACTACAACCCCGTTGCCCTCTACTTGGCAGAGCTCAGGGTGAGTCTTATCTGTTAGGGATAAACTTCAGATTAAAAGGAAGGTGTGGTGTTACTAACGCCTTGTTGACACAGGATGCGAGGAAAGCTGTACAGCAGGATTTGCGCATGCAAGTTGGCGCAAGGCTCATCAGCCCCAGAAAATATCCTATGTGGCCTCCAGCGGCTTCCTGACCATAAAAATTAATTACTGTCAAAGAGAAATACCCAGTGGCACTAGGCTGTACTTGCATTGTTCACAACACAGGTAGATTTCCTAGAAACAATGATCACATTTCTTTAACCTTTTTTAGTTCAGCAGTTATTTACCCTGGTCCTCACCTTCTCCATACACTGTTTTGCTCACAACTCTTATGGTTAAAGGTGCTTATGCATCATTCAAATCATATCTGCGATTCAGAGTCCGAGCCAGGATCAGAAAACATGGACGTGGCTGAGCCTGGCCGCTACCAGCCAACGGTGCTAATGGTGTAAACAGTGCTAGCAACAGAAACAGTGCTGACAGAGCTAATAGCGTTAAGGTTGGAGGAACTAAAAAAAACAGCACCTGATGAAACATTTTTCAATAAGGTGGAGCAGGTAGGCTAATAAAACAAATATATACTATACTATTTAAATATGAACAATCTACTACTTTCCACCTTTTCCTCTCCACATCTCTTTTCCATATAACAACATCAAAGATGAACATTACACATGAAAACCAACTACATTTTCACATTTTTCAACCATTTCTGCGACTAACTTCAATATGTTAGTCAAAGAGTTGATTACAAGCAGAGATCACACTGTTTTTCAGGAAGCACAGCAAGCTCTTCATCACATAACTCTTGTCCTTTTTAGATTTTCGTTTAAAAAACTGTAGCCAGAGGTGAAAGATATAAATGGCAAATGTAGTGAAGTAAAAAGTGGATTACTGGCTCAAAAGTATCCTCGTGTAAGGAATAGAATAGTAGTAGTATAGTATAGTTTAAAAAAAAAAAGAAACAGGTTCCTGAAAAACTACTTTTTTAATCATGTGCATTGCTTGTTATCTGTTACTAACCACCCCTGGCAGACTGTCTACCACAACAAAGACTTACGCCACCATTATTCCACTTTATTTTTACATGGCAAATTGTTGTTGTTGATTTTTGCTGCTATATCAATGCTCTGAATGTTGTATACAGCCCCTTTAAAAACATTTCTCAGACAAGGTCTTGCGTTTTTTGGCAGTCTGGCCATAGGGCCTTTCTCTCTGTCTCCTTTATTACTCCTTCCCTTATTAGTGCGATGTGGGCTACGATAAGCAGTCAATACATGTCTAATGTTGTGCACAGTATGAACAAGTCTACACATGAACATTAATGAAAAGTCAAAGCAGACAGACTAAGAGCCGATGACTAGACCAGGCTCATCAAACCGAGCTTGTTCAATCTAACAGCTTGTGGAGGACAGTTTGGCAACGAAATGGAGTCTGTTATCTAGTGTCCTGGACTTCTACTGCATCTTCTTACCAAACTGATTTTCAGGAGGCCTTCGGAGACCTGGCCCTCTTCTTCTCTGACCCTCATGGTGGAACAGTGATCGCAGTTTTATGGAAGCCAAAGGCCTTCTTACCATTGCCCTTTAAGGTGAGTCATTTCCTCTATCTGAAAGCATCAATATGTAAACAAGCCTTTTTGACTGCCAACAGCTTGCTTTGTTGCACCATGTGTCTCCCTCACCTTTGCCATCCTCTTTTTACTCCAACATCAGCATCCACCATTCTGAACTGATGTTTTTCTTCTTCAGACGTCGCAGCTGTCTGCTCGGAGTGTACAGGTGGCTGGGGAGGAGGCAAGTACAGTTCCCAATGTCGAAGCAATACTGGAGGACTTCCGGATTATGGGAAAGGGCTTGATTAAATCAGTGGAAGCCAGGACTGAAAAATGGTCATTTTAGACACACCGTTTTTACCAGGTACATTACACTGTATTACATTACTGTTGTTTTGTTCGTGCCTGACCTATCAACAAATCAATGTCAACATCAATGCATTTCGGACATCTTGTTCACAATATTATTAATTAATATTAATATTAATGTTGCTGTTAAAGATCAGTAGCATGTTTGTTTTGGTGAAGCTGTTTCATGTCTAATAAATGCATCTCTAGTCTTATGATTTATGTTTGATTCCTTTGCCTTTGTGAAAAGAAAATGATGAGTATATAATTGGTGATTACATTATGGATGGCAAAATAATACAGACTTGGACCATTCATTTACAAATAATCTTAATTGAACTTGGAGTTTAGTTATGCTGTTACGATAGAGCTGAAATGATTCGTTGATTAATAAAAAAATAAAAATATCAGCAATAATTTTGATAGTAGATTTATTGTGTAAGTCAGTTTTCAACAAACTTCTAAAATGTGAAGATTAGTTGTTTTCTTTGGTAGTAAATTGAATACATTTAGGTTTGGACTGTAGGTTGGACAAACGGTGCAATCTGAATGCTTCAGTTGAAGATCCTGGAATGGTAATGGTCATTTTTTGAATATTTTCTGATACATTATTGACCATATAAAATACGTTTAACTAATAATCAATGGGACAGTTGCTTGCAGCTCAGAGTTGCAGTTTTGCGTAAATCAATAAATCATGAAACTGGTTGTTAGACATTAAAAACAGGACTCAGGTTTCCATGAGTCTCCTGTTGACAGTATTTGACACTTTCAGACACATATTCACTGCTTCTAAGAAACTCAGGCATAGGGATTGTCTCACTCCTTATTTTTTTAGGAAAACTGTGATGGAGGTTCACAGCCAAAACTTTAAAGTCATTGTTACTATAAGCAAGATAATAATCACGAAAGCAGTAGACAGGGGATAATAACTAGCATAATCAGTTTCAGCAGAAGTATATTAAATGGAACTGAACATCAAGAATCTGACAAACATATAAAAGTGTTTTATGTCTGTTCTAAATTTCTGGTTAGTTGAAAACTCCAGCATAATGGCTGTGTCACAATCCTTAAGAGTACCAGTTAATTTGCTTTCAGACAGGCGCTACAGTCCCTGAAAATGTGTTTAAAATACGAGATTGGTGTTAAAGAAAAAAAACAAAAAAAACAGATTCTTCATAAATTACTGACATTATTGCTCCACTGCTTCCAAAACGCAGCTCTGGGGATCAACATACTCCACCGATTTACCAGGAAGTGGAGTACTGTTGAAATTTTACTTGATACACTGAGGCTTTGAGGTCACAGTTTCCAGTTTCTGCCTATACTTGTCATTTCTGCTAAATTAACCTACGTAAGAAAGGTGGATGTGAGCTTTCACAACCTTGGTGACAATCAACAAGCAGGTGATGCAACAATAAAACGTTTCCTTGCCATCTGCGACATGTAAATACAGGCTGACAGTTTCGTTCATAAACAGTAAAACTGCTGGTCTTCAGTGGTCCTTTGATAATAAATTGTAAGTGGACCTGTGTGTGATAATCTATAATAACCTGGATTCAGGGAGGGTTTATAGTACTTAAAGGTGTTCAGTGTTTGGAGTTGCGTGATAGTCTCTCTCTCTCTGGCTGTCTTTGAGGCTTGTCTAAGATTTCACTTGTACTTCCAGCGGTGACTGAAAGGGCAATAAAATCTGAGATGCAGGTGAGGGTTGTGATTAGCGTGAGTATAAATTGTAGTCGAAGAGTGATGAGATTCCTGTCTCTGTAACATTATGTTCTTAACACAATAGTCCCTAATGTAATCAAGTAAAATGTGTGCAAAACGTCTGGACAAATGCAAGATGGTAATACTGTTTCTAATTTATATATAATTATTGCATCATTTGTTAACTGTGGGCATCTGTGGCTCAGAGGTAAAGCGGGTCGTGGATCGTCCTCTAATCGGAAGGTCAGCGGTTCAATCCCCGGCTCCTCTGGGCAACATGTCGTAGTATCCTTGGGCAAGATACTGAACCCCAAATGGCTCCCAATGCCATGTCAATGGAGTGTGAGTGCGTGTGAATAATTACTGAGTAGCAGGTGTCACCTTGTAAGGTAGCCTCGGCTACCAGTGTGTGAATGGGTTAATGTGATAATGTAGTGTGAAAGCACTTTGAGTGGTCAATAAGACTAGAAAGGCGCTATACAAGTACAGTCCATTTACCATTTTTATGAATTTGTTCAAAGAAATGTGACACTTCAATCAAAAGCAGAGATCAATTTATTGAGTCCGAGGCATCAAAATTCAACTGCAGAAACAAAAGCTAATCCATACGATGGTCTGCGGCATAGCAAAGGTCTGCAAGTGTGTTTGTAACATCATTGTGAGCTTAGCCGTGAACAACACAGCATATAAAACTTCTTACGACACATTTGGCTGTGTCATAGGATGTGTCTGTGTTTGTGTCTGCAGCTGTTGACAGAGGAGCATGTTGTTTTGATTACAGTCCAGCTTAATTATAGAGAAAGTGGAGAAAGTGGAAATGTACCAGAGACAAGCTAAATGCACCACACGCAGGACTCAGTACAACATTTAGACAGTGATATAAATCAAATCATCCAATTTGACTGATGTTTAATCGTATGCCTCTTATATATATTATACAATTATCTGTAAGTTCTTGTCTGGCTGCAAACAAATGTGAGTCTACGTTCGTTTTACAAATCCCTTTTGGAGTGATTCATCGATTACAAGACGCTGCCAACCTGATCTTGAGAGGAGCTAACAATGACTCTGCAATTTGGTGGTTGTTATTAGTCAGTTAGTCAGTTAGTCAGTTCTGTCATGATGCGACATGACTGCTGATTTCTCTTTCACACAGTTTAGACTGATATCACGGGGCTATTTGTTCTGCTAAAAACTGTTGAGCGAAGACTCATTGAGTGGATTGACACATTTTTCTTTTTTTTAACAAGGCTGTCTGTCTCAAAGGTCCAGTGTGTCAGATTTAGGGAGATTTAGTGTCGTCATCTAGCAGTGAGGACTGACAACCAGCTGAAACTTGTCATAATAAGAATTCCTTTAGTTTAGGATGTTTCTGTGATGTGATATGTTAACAAAGGTAGAGCATTTTGCTGCAGCATAACATATAATAGATTGTTGTTTTATAAAACACTCCTGCAATTTTACCTGATAACAACAGAACAACAGACAGAAGACTGCACTTACCCCATTGAGAATGATGTGTTAAATGTGTGTAATTGAGTTCACAGCTAAAATATAGCACTTTTCTATGAATCACAAACCCGGCTAGCAATTTTTGGTTCTAAAAATGTTCTGAGAATGATACTATGCAATGTTCTAATAATGCTCGCTGGCAATTTTTCTTTTAGTCCCCAGAATGATGTTCTTTAGGACAGGATAACATTCTATTTTAAAAAATCCCAAACATGTTGAGTGATAACCTTCTTAAAATGTTTTTGATAGCGCCAGACTTCATCAAAATCAAACCCAGGCTTTCTTTTACAGAAGATGTTTTGAGGAAAAGCACAGGCGTAAATAATGAAATTAATGACAGCTGATTTGATGTCAGAGTCCTTGTATCCTGCATACATGCTCACTGTCCCTCTCACAGGATAATGATGTAAAACACTGCATTCAAACATTGGAAAATAATGCCGATTCAGCAGCAGTTATTACTTTCATTGGCCTGTCTTCTTTGTTTACACAACTAATGTAAGACTGCATGCTGTGAATTTATCCCGGGAAATGCTAATCTTAACAGTCATCTAGCTAAGTTACACTGGTGAAAAGAGCGTTTACCTTAATATTAACATTAACATTAACAACAGATTTATAACAAGAATATAATATTTATCATTTTGCGTTCTTAACTACTTTAAATGACACACGTGTTATGTATACTCCAAGTATCCCTCACAATTGTCATATGTTGCATTGAATGTGTAAAGCTATTTAATAGTGGAGGAAAGAGCGATGTGGTGAAGCCAACTGTGTGTGTATGTTTTTAATGATGTTAAAATGAAACTACTTGTGTTAGCACAAAACATTTGTATAAAGTTTTTAAAGCACATTAGCCTACACTTAAGTAATGCCATTCTGGGGACACAGAAAATACCTCGCTACTAAAGACATTTTGAGAATGGGAGGGCATAATGTTCCTACCTTATAGTTTAAAAATAAATAAACAAGGGTTATCTGCAAACATTTTTAGGATGTTTTTAGAGAATGTTACCCTACCTTTAGAAAGAATGTTGAAGGAACTAAAAAAAAAAAATTGCTGCTGAAAACATTATGGGAACTTGCACTGTAACATTCTAACAATGTTTTTAAAACCAAAAATTTCTAGCTGGGAAGTTTTTAGCAGCCAAATTATCCACTAAGGTCTCTTCTTTCCCAAAACAAATGGACCACATGATTTAATTTAGCAGAAACACAGTATAAAGCAGTTTAAAAAAAAAATCTGTGTTTTTCTGGCACTGTTCTTCGCGGAGGGGCTTCTAACTGTGGTGGTTGACGTGTTAAACACAAAAAATGTCAAAACGCAAATGTCCCTATCTAGACCTAGTGTTTGGTGTGTCTGTTCTGGGCTACAAGGTGGTACATGGCGATCTGTGGGGACGAGGACCCACCCCCTAGATATAAATGACTTGTATTATATTCCATTTGTGCCAATATATCCCCCTAAATCCTACACACAGGGCTCTTAACAAATCAAAAAGGGGAAATCTGAAACAATGAACTGAAGAGTTTCCTGTGCTACTTCAAGGACCCTTGACCTGCAGTGAAGTGGATCGGTCTTTTAATTTCAGTGTTTAGTTGTTGCAAACGTAATCTCTGTATGCCCCGAAGGCAGTGAGCCAAACTGTCTCTCTGAGGGATATCAATCTTTCATCACCTGTCTGTGTGTCGTGTCTTCCAGCACCTGATGGAAAACAACTGCCACACTGGCAGTCCGACTGAAAGACAGACACATCTGGTAGACACATGGTACATATGGCCATCAATCACAGACATTAAAAACAGTGATCAGCGTATTTCCTAAGGATATCAGGGTTATGAAGGAAAAACATAAAACAACAGTGCGTGCGTGTGTGTGTGTGTGTGTGTGTGTGTGTAAAACAGGAAAGCTTAATTGTCAAAACTTGTTATTGGAGAAAGTAGACAGAAATACATGTTGGTTTTAAAGCTTTCTCTTAATGTTTGTGGGTACCACCATTCTTTTCCCTTTTCCGATTTACTGTCCTGTCTGGGAGCCAAACCATTCCAGGAAGAGTTGTTTAAAACCATGTGGCCCAAAAATGCAGCTCCTCTAGCTTTTTATATGGGATTCCTTCTGGCAGCCTGAAGAGGTAAACTGAATCAGACACAGACAAAGGCACACAAAAAACAAAAACAAAAAACATGTGCAACCAAACTCCTTAACCTATCTTTGTAGAAGATGGCAGCACTGGTCAGGTTAAAATAAATAACTGATATATGCCAGAACAGATTTGTCAAAAGATGGCTTTGGAGCAAAACTTAAGAATGAATAAGCACCACAAGATGAAGAGTAAACTATTTATTATAGTAAGTACAATAATGCTTTTATTTTAAAAAGAATATCTTTTCTATGCATGCATACCACTTCTATGGATGCTGGTGCTTAACCTAAAAAACACACTTGTAAAACACACTTTTTTGTGGATCAATCCCTATGGTATCATTTTGTTTTCCTGATTTCTCTGTTATCACCCATTACCTCTGTTTGTAAAGGGTAACACAACTTTTACATGAACTTGTGAACTTAACTGTAGTCTTTTTTGCTGGTGTGCTTTGAGTTTTCTCTGTGTAGCTCACATGTTAGCTATAATTTATTTATTTTTATCTATTTTCTGTTTAATTGTGTGCAAAGCACTTTTTTTTTTTTTTTTTACAAAAGTGCCATACAAATAAACTTATTATGCCCAAGGGCACACCTGTAGGTGTAAATTATAATAACCTGTAGGGGGCATTTATCTTTTCTATCTTTTCTATCTTTATATTGTTTATTTCATTTAAATATCCAATAAAAGCATAAAAGTAGCAGAGGACGTTAATTTTGTCAAAATAAGACATTTACGGTAGAAATTGATTTAGAAAAGGCAAAAATTGCTGCAGAAAAAAAAATTCCCCAGAATGCAGGAAAGTGTGTAATGCTCAAAATTTTCTGGCAGAGGACCCCCAAACCCTCTTTTTCACATTTCCCTGTAAGTGTTTAAAAGTACAACCTTGCACACTTGTATGTAAAGTTTTGATAATTTCTTAATTGTACCCTCTTTGGTTGGTGTGTCACAACAGGCCCCATAGGTGACTCCTGTATGTCTGCCGGAGTGTGATTTTTATTTATTTTTTACAGTCACTTTTGTGTGTTTGGTGTGTGCCTGTTGCGTTTCAGTTTTGTCTGTCTTTTGTTCTCCCCCCACCCCTTGCCTACACTCTTTCACCCTACACACCTGGTGGCACTCATCAATCTACAAACCAGCTCTACAATCATTCCCTGCCAGATTGTTGCTGAACACAGTTTGTTGAGATGCAAGTCCAGCTCTTATTCACATTTCCATTTTTTTGCATGCTTGCCTTTTTGCGTTTTTGCTAAAACTTTTTTGTGATCTCTTATTTTTAGCAGTATTATTGCCCAGATATATAATGTGTAGTAAGCAGGTTAACAAATTAGAGACAGTCTAACACAAAATGACTCATTGTCATTCATACTCGTGGGAAATAATTGTATTACCCGTCTTCAGTCCATCTGACTTGCAGCTGGATGGTGAGAGGAACCTCAGGGAGAGCCAGTTATCACTCCTGTCATGCACAGCAACTCAAAAGTACCATAGTTCAACCTTTTGAAAATGTTTCATGTTCACATTACTTTTTAAACTTGGCTCACATCCAATCCCTTTACCTAAATTCCCGTTAACATGTCAGCAACGTATGACACGGTTGGCAAGCTCATATTTTTGTGAACCTGTCATATTCTTCTGTCCCGCCCCCCTCCACAGGGGCTGGACTCATACAGCTCCTTGTCGAGTATTGTGCAACATTCATGACGCATGTAGGTTTGACGCCGGCGCTGTGACTGACATGACTCACATTGCCACAGGGTCCTTGAGTGGTGTAACATGTCACTTATCTATAATTTTCTGTATCATTGTTCTGCCCGTGCTCTCATTGAGATACAGTCTGCGTGCAAATGAAATGGAAGATTTTCACAAAAGGGATACTTTTTTTATTCTAACTCACATCTTTCTACATCTATACAGATGTGCACAAAAGTTTAATGTTCAGTTCGCCGAAGTTGATAATGTGTTCCCCTGTCACAACAAAATAGGCATATAGCCCAAAGAGAACAAAAGAGCTCCAAACAGAGTAAAGAAATGGTACACTGATTTCCGACTGATAGAGGCATGTCTGTGGGCTTTTAAAACTGGCAATGTTCTCACACCTCTATTGAAATCAGACAAAGACGGTATAATATGTGGTGATGAAGTTTCAGACGGGGCACAAAAGAACAGGTCAGAGGAAACGAGGTGAGGAACAGAGAGGGAAAAGAGAAAAATGTGTGTGAACGGGTGAGAATGAACCAGTAAGGGCTGCAAACAAGTATGCATTACAGTTGTGTGTGTGTGTGTGTGTGTGTGTGTGTGTGTGGCGTGCTGTATTTCTGTATCTACAAAAAGAGTGGGTCTTCATCTACAGTGGTTGCCAAATTGCACTGTGTTCTACAGCAGACCAGAACAGACGAACCAAACAATGGGTCTAGATATGGCCATTTGGGTTTTTGCATTTTTCTGGTCACTGTAGTTAGCTGCCCTTCTGTGACGAGTAATGTCTCAAAACACAATTTTTTAAATATGAAACTGCGTTTTTCTGTGTTTTTACAGGTTTAAACCATCAGATCTGTTTGGTTTGGAGAGAGATCATTTAAGTCCCGCTGTAAACCTCCTCAGCGTTTGGATAAGAAGAAAAGGTGAGCACACATTAACAGATTCTGGTTGAGTTTTTGATGAGCTGAACAACATCAGAGTAACTCTTCAATCCATAACACTGTAACCTGAAACTATTTTATTCAGTATTTTTACCAGCTTAAATCACCAGGTCCATTTCTCTTGGAAAGGAAGAAACCTCTGCGGATAATTTGGCTTCTGGTAAAAACCTCTTGAAAGTCTGGATCTGAAGTTGTAGGAGAAAAAACGAGAGCGCACCTTAGCAGGTGCTGGGCTAACAGCCTGTCTGGGACGTGCCAACCATCTTAGGAGAAACACTGATTTGTGACGTTTTCTGTTTTAATCGGTTTGAAATCACCCAGTGTCTTGCAAATGAAGAGACTCCTGCGAATAATTCAGCTCCCAATGAAAACCTCCTAAACAATGAACACTTAAGGGATTCTAAGCAGGTTCAGCTGATAGCAATGTGCGATCCTCACTGCAAGATGCCACTAAATCCCCCTAAATCTTGCACACTGCTCCTTTAAGTGAAAACAGGATCTTTCAGTGCAGGCACTTCTCCTTTCTCTCTGTAAGGTATGTTTTCCCATATGTGAGTCAGGTGCCTAATCTAAGACAGGTGACTGCAAATTTATAAAGAGACAGACTCTCTGTAATCTATGTGATGTATGTAAAAACTCTGTTTCTTTGTCGTTTTTATTTTCTTCGTATCTTGTGGATGTCATTTGTGGTCTTGTCAGTTGTATGCCATGTATGTTTTTGCATCTACAAAGCCAATAAATATATCTGAAATAATAACAAGATTACCATCAGATCAGGCAACACTTAGGTTACACCATAAATCAGGTATTAGCATAGAAAGTGTACAAAATAACTGAAGAGGTAAATTTTGCTTTTCATTTAAAATAATCAAAATCAAAGGACAAGATACATACAAATCTCAAAATGCAAAGATATATAATCACACTTCTTATAAAGTGGCCTTTTACAAATTTAAGAAGCATCATTAAAGAAAATCATTAAAAATCACTAAAGAGGCATCATAAGTAAACTCTTTCTCTGTTTATGTAGCTGCCTGATCTCAAGACCATTTTGATTATGTATCTGGAAGTTTTTTTTAAGTTTTTTTTAGCTGAACTTTTAATGTGCAGATAACTGAATAATATTCAGGCAAGGTATATGGTTATGGATGGGCTTGTGTTGAGGAGGCCGAGGTATCTTGTTCCAGTAATGAATGAGGTCAATGAAGGAGTCACTGGTTTAACAATGTTAAGTGTGTGTGTGTGTGTGTGTGTGTGTGTGTGTGTGTGTGTGTGTGTGAGAGAGAGAGAGAGAGAGAGAGAGAGAGAGAGAGAGAGTGAGACAGAGACTAGACAAAGAGAGAGAGAGAGAGAGGGAGAGAAAGAGTGAGAAAACCAGAATGTGATTCACACTATGACATGCAGGGAGGCGTGGTGCAGAGGGTGGGGCTGAGCTCAGGCTTGGCACCAGCCCAGTCCAAGCCCATCTTGGCTCTATAAGAGCAACCTGGTCCTCCTAGCCTCACAGCCACTCAGAAAAACCTACCTACCCATTAGTGCCTTTCTTCTCACAGTCTCATCAGCCTCCAGCAAGAAAACATGGGCAGACAGAAGGCGTACTTAAACAAACTCTCCAGGTTCTTCCAGATCCGCAACCTGCTGCTTCGCCAGGCCCTGGCAGAGTGTCTCGGCACCCTCATCCTTGTGGTAAGTGCGTGCGTGTGTGTGTGTGTGTGTGTGTGTGTGTGTACAATTGTGTGTGTGCATTTAACTTATATTGCATGATCTCATGCTCAACTAAATATGTTCAAAATAACTTTACAAAGCAGCCAAGTTTTAAATGAAAAGGTCACAACGTTCATACTGTAAAAAAGGCTCTATATTGAGCAGTTGAACTCTGTCCCCTTTCAGTGTTTTCTTTTCTCTAAGTACCCGCACCATTCAATATTAATATTCTTTTGATGTTGCAATATGATCAATGACACTCTATATGACAGCATTTGTGCGCTATCATTTCTGTATTGCAATGTTTAAAGCGTGATGAATGACTGCAACAGAAACTACATGCAATTTATGAGCCATTAATAGACTTCAAGGCTAGCAAAATGACACTCTTTGTATTAGATGAAGGCATTTGATAAACTGAGTTCAGAACAAACAGGTAAGCGACAGGTTGATCAGGACTTCATGTTCTGTGGAACAACACATGTTTAAGATAACACAACAATATTTGCTTGGAAGCTGAGCTCCAGGATCCCGGAGACACGACCTCATGACATCCTATTATCACTTTGCAGTGTGTTAGGTGTGTGTGTGCATGAGAACATGCATGGTAATGTCAGAGCTGAACACTAACTCAGTGTAAAAGGTATGAAACTAAACACACAAACTACACACATTTAAACAGTCTTATGTTAGTCGCCTTTTACCACAGACTGATGCATTCCAACACACAAAGAGGAAATCTGAAAAAGTAGCTCGTCTTCCAATTATGCCCTGGTCATAAAAGCTGCCTCAGGTTCAAATGAACATAAAGCAGAAAAACAGACACTTCTTTTGTTCATTGAGTAAAATGAACAAAAGGCATTGGGCCATCTATGCTGATAAACAAACAAAGGCTACTTCTATAAAAAGTATTCTTTTATCACCCCTTTCTTGGCAGATGGTTGGCATTTGATGCAAAATAAGTTTTACAGTTAATACTAGTATAACAACCAGCTTAGTGAGCAACTTAAAGGCACTTGTAATGGTTTAACATTTGCAGTGTGACTGTGCTGAGTTTACAGACTCATTTCCAGTGATTAATAGCAACATTTATGAAAGCCTAGAAGCATGCTGCTTTTAACTGAAGTAAACATTTTATTCTAATCCAAAAATCCAGTCAGTGTAGGAAAAAAATAATTCATATTTTCCTCTGTTAGACTTTTTTCAGAATTTCAAGCAGCTCATATAAACACCAAAAATGTATAAAGACCAATATGCAGTGGAAAACTACTATCTACTACTTACATAATAGCCAGGGACTGAAAATATTTATTATCAGTTGTTAGTCAGATAATTAAGTGCATTAAGTGAAATAAGCAAGTGACTACAGATGGGACAGAAAGGTGTGGCACAGTCCTTTAACAGGTGACACATGTCGATGGCAGCAATGGGAGGATCATTTACAGAACAATAGGTATCGCATCATGCATTTGACTGACATTATATTCCTTCCGCTATCATCGAACACAGAGTCTCTCTCTCTGGTGCTGTTATCTTTGTTTGCCATCTTCTCTCTAGATGTAAGTCTGTTAACACACTTTCCACAAGTGGCAAATTAAACAAAGAGCGCTTCTTTCAAGGAATGACCTAGGATGAACTGGCAGGATAGGCGACACGTGAGGGTGTGCGTGGGTGTGTTGAACTCTTTGTATGCATTGATTTTGGCACTCTTGGCATGTGTCACCAGCTCCTAACTTGTTAGGATCCTTAAACAGAATATTTCAGGACTCGATTCATGCTGAGGAAAATAATGATGATTTAGTGTACTTTCTGGCCATGGGCTGATGTCAGTGTAATGTGTCTGGATGTCTGTTGTTCACACTCCAAAAGTGGGATGTATAGTATCAGGTCAGTCAATCTAAAGTGGCTTTGGAAAGATGTCCACATAGGCAGCCACTGTCTTCGGTCATCCTACTGTAACTGTTTTGTTAACCCCTCACTGCACTTTCACAACGTGCACTTCAGGCTTCACTTTAAAATACTTTTCCCTGCTCTGAGTTGCTGCAGGGGGGCTTCTGAGGTTCTCCATCCTGATTTGAAAAGATCACACAGGTAGTGATTTACTGGTTCCAGGCCATCAGATTTTTTTTCGCCTTCAGCTCCTAAACAATTGCCAAATGTGCTGCAGTTGGCTGACTGCTGCGTTGTTTTTTCTCATTTAATAAGTTCCCCAACTGTGCTAAAAGCTGTAAGTAGCTGCATGGATGCATGGCCAGCTGAATCAGCCAGCTGGTTAAGGAGGTGGTGGCATGAAGTTAACTATATGACAACAACAGAGCAACTTGCTGGAATGCTTTATCAGAGTGAACACACAGTCACTGGTGAATATGAGAACTTTAGAGTGAGGAATAATACTGCTCTCAGATTCAGTGTCGGATTTAAATAAGACCTTTCTAGTGGAATGTGAGGAAGTTGGCGCCAGTTAATGGACCATCATTTGCAATCGGATGCCTCTGACATTAAGAAAAACTGAAGTGAAGTGAGAAGTCCTGAGCTTTTGAGTTTTTATTGTCACATCTCACAAGTCCATTGTGGCATAACATCAAGGAGAAATTCATACCCATTCCAAAAACAAAACTAAGCACAATCCTAACATGGGGCCAATTTATGTAGTGTTTTTTTTCCAGTAATGGCTGGCTTCATCAGGGGTGGAAAAGAGTTTAGACTGAGCCCAGTGATGATGAACTCCCCTCAGGCGCCAGTCCCTCTGAGTGTGGTTCCCTCAAGCTAACCTCAACATCTGAGTCCTGTGGTCGGACTGAAAATCATCCTCATCAGGGGGCTTAAAGAGCAGTAGCCTCGGCATGGACCACACATATTCCTTTTACCAAACACATATAAAGAGGGCATACACACACATAACCACACAGTATGCAGAATAAACTGTAAGGCACCTGCTTAGCAGTAGTGCACCTACATCTAAAGGCAACACATTCTGTAAATCCTTCTTCTTTTGACAGAATCAGTCACGTTGCCCATGAACACATATGTTTTCCTCATTTTCTTCATCCAAAGTGGAAACAGAACTCGGTTTTTTTCCCTTCCTAGATAAATCAGTTGGACAGCAGCAGCGACAGTTCTGCCCCAATCATGGTCAACCTTGACCTCTACATACAGTATCTGTTCTCCTGTGTGCCATTACAAACACAATAGAGCTCATTAAAGGGGTCTTTGTTCCACTGGTTTCACTGATAATGATCACACTGCCTCATTTCACCCCTCAGTTTAACCTTGACCTTGGTTGGCTAACAAAGTACAGTGTTCATGTTTTTTGCACAAAGATACTGAATATAGTTGATGCACAAAACTTGATTATTCAAAAGCCCTGAAAAATATGCATTTTCTGTATTTTCTGCTTTTTGTAATCACACTTGAATATCACACACAGCAAACACCACAGCATCATCGCTGGATTAATTGTTGTCTCTACAACAGAAACAAATTTCAAGTTGTTACATGCACAAGAAGTTAATAGGACCCAGTGTAAACTTGCTTTTCTTCTCTCTCCCCAGATGTTTGGCTGTGGTGCTGTGGCCCAGCTGGTGTTGAGCGGTGGTTCCCATGGCATGTTCCTCACAGTCAACTTTGCCTTCGGCTTCGCTGCCATGCTTGGCATCCTGATCTGTGGCCAGATATCAGGTACGCAAAGTATTTTATTGAGAATTACAATATCTGACCTGTTTGGTTTCATTGTAGGTTTTTATTATGGCTTAGACAAATTCAATTTGCAGGAACACATTAGCAGTTTTGTACCTTGTATTGATAAATCTGGAGTCAGGGTATTTTTTCACTGTCCATAACATGTACTGACATACTGTCCTCATGTACATTATCAGGTGGCCATCTGAACCCTGCAGTGACCTTTGCCCTGTGCTTGCTCGGAAGAGAGCGCTGGAGAAAGTTCCCCATGTACTTCCTCTTTCAGACGATTGGTGCTTTTTTCGGTGCCGCCATCATTTTCGGCATGTACTATGGTAAGAGATGACTCCAGGCGTGGAACCAAATTTGATTTGATTTGATTCATTTAATATTGCCAGTCGTTTAAACATGTCTAAACAAAAGATAATTTATGCTATATTTTGTTTTTTTTGTATCTCTTTAGATGCCCTGTGGGACCATCCTGGATGTTTCAATGTGACTGGGCCTAAAGCCACAGCTGGCATCTTTGCTACCTACCCTGGAAAACATCTCACCCTAGTCAATGGCTTCTTTGATCAGGTACCCATTTGAAATGTAGAAACAGCAATTGTACACTATATTTTAACTGTACATAAACAGATGATACAACTCAGGTATCCAAGTCATAATTTTGTCTCAAATGTACCTGTCTCCAACATAGATAATCGGCACAGCAGCGCTGATTGTGTGTATCCTGGCTATTGTGGATCCATACAACAACCCCATCCCCCAAGGGCTGGAGGCCTTCACTGTGGGATTTGTGGTTCTGGCCATTGGACTGTCCATGGGCTTTAACTCTGGCTATGCTGTCAATCCTGCCAGAGACCTCGGTCCCCGTCTGTTCACTGCCATGGCTGGGTGGGGCAGCGACGTTTTCACGTAAGTACACACATTTTTTAAAGCATTTTCTTTCTCAATAGTTTATGTGAGTTCTCTTTTGTAACACTCCCATAGTGCTCACTATTGACCTTGTAAAGAAAAACATTTTTTTTTATTTGTCACTCCTCAGGGTTAGAAAGGGCTGGTTCCTGGTGCCCGTTTTTGCCCCATTCCTTGGTGCCCTCATCGGTGTGATAATCTACCAGCTGATGGTTGGCTTCCACACGGAGGGAGAAGTGCGTGACAACAAAAGCAGTGAGGAGGAGAATGTCAGACTCACCAATGTCGCCGCCAACGACAAACCCAAAGACACTTCCAAAGAAATGCACTGAGTGTGTTAGAGAGCCACACACACATATGTGCACACTCTGTAAATACCGACACACACCAGCATTTTTCCTTCCAGCCACAACTGTTTTCTCCAAACCATCTTTACAGCTGTTGAGGAATCTCCCAAGATAGTTGTGTGTTTGTGAAAAACGGGTCACTGTCTTTACATTATCATATAATTGTATTATATTTTAGAGGAACGATTGTGTGTGAGCGTGGAGGCGAGAAACACAACTTCAGAAACACAGAATTACATTAATTCTTTTAGGAGATCAACGTTTGGATTTTAGTGTCTCCAGTTTGAACAGTATTGTATGCTTAACACCAGTGTAGTTTTATATAACTTTTTTATATAATTTTACATAGTGGATGTATTTAATCAAATGTACATCTTTCCCTGCCAATTACTATGCAGTCCAGAACCTTTCACTGTTAACATTTGAATCAGGGAAATTGTTGGGGAAATTAAAATTTTAAACTCCAACCTAAAAACCAAATATTTAAGAATATTGTACATTTTAAGTACAGTGAGTGAAATGATGCCATATATGTAGACTACGTCGACTCTGTTTAGAGCTGACACATGGTGGTGAAGCAAAATCCTTCCCACAACATTCCTCTCATTACCATGGCTATCTAAAAGCAGCTATGTTAAAGCTGCTGTCTTTTTATAGACACTCTCTTTGTCCTGCTAAAGTCTTAACCAGTAAAAAAATTTGTAATATGTCATCAGCTCTCAAACTTAAACATTTACCCTTTGTATGAACTAAAAATTAACAGAAGAGTCATTGTAGCCGTTTAGTTTAATGCTTGAAAATATCAGATATATGTTGAATAATGACAATGTACAGCACAATATTAACTATCTCTCTTATAGTTGTTATTTAGTTTATGTCTATTATTGTTTTTGTGTCTTGTGCTGGACTTTGAGCACCTTGGTGGATTGTATGTAGGTTGAGGGCAAATGCTTTTGTATTGATACAATAAAGTTCTGTTTTGATTGATGCATAACTGTGGATTGTGTTACATTCTTTTTCCTGTTCATTATTGTTTTCTGTCAGTAGTGCTTCTCAGTTTTAGAGCGGGGGCGGGGGGTAATCAGATTACACCACAACACAATCCATATAGAGAGTTAAACCACACTGTAAACAAATATTCAGGCCAACAGTGGGTCAGATGGGGTGTGGGGGATAAGATGTGCCCCAATTCTCTTCTCAGCAGTCTTAAAAGTTTTAATTCAAACTACTTACAGTGTTTTTACGATACAGTTGAAAGCTGAAAGAGTGTACCAGCAATGTTAAGCAGGAAACAAGACTACACCGTGATCGCTCCATTCACTCAGCTTTTTTGTTCAACAACAATTTTATGCTCCCAAAACAAGACCTGCTCCGTCATTATGCAGTGCAAAGCAGTATTTTACACTGCTATTTCAAGGCTTCACTTTATTTCCAGGCATACTTCAGTATCCACAGACCAGAACTGGGCCTCCGTCCTTCAGCGCATAAATCAAATCATATCAGGCTTAGGCCTTCATGCCAAGGGACCATTTTGGTAGAAACTCTTGCCTATTTGTCATTTATATAAAAATATATATATATATGGACACATGGAACCACGCTTGGTCTTTATTCAGCTTAATACGTTTACTCTTTTTCTTTTTCTTTTTTTTTTTCTTCTTCCTCTTCGGGGGAATTTCAGGAGAGTCAGACCAAGGGCAAATCTGTTCCTGCAGTTTGGATTCTGGCAGGCCATTATGAATCAATAGTTTTGTACAACTACTTCCAACAGGTCTTAGCAGGTCAATTTGCATGTGTGGGAGAGATTACCAACTGTCGTCACTGTGAAACACTCATGTGGCATGTTGCTGAAACAGACAGGTTTGTACAGCTTTCATCTTGATGACAAATGGAGACTAAGTAAATTGTACTGAATCAAAAAACAAGTTGTGTTATCGTCAAGAGTTTGCCTCTAAATTTATGGAAATGATTTACAGAAATGATCAAAGCATAAATCATTCCTTGTAGTAAACGATTAGGCCTTAAACACAGACCAAAAACTACCTTACAGTTATTAATACAAGCAAAATTGTTGCTCAAAAAATTGTCTAACTATCTGCCCAGCATGACACAGCAGATAAAGTAAGCAACAAGCTGGTGAACAAAGTACACCATTTAGTAACTAAATAGCCAGATGTTTTTCTCAGGAATAGGTGGACACCAAAAATAGAACTAGAAGGAGAGTGACCATTAGAGTTAGATTTGCTATGTCGCCAAAGCATGACTCCAAATTGCCAACAAAGGTGATAATATGTCAATGTTGTATTCACAGCTTGGTTCCGCTGCCCCCAAGTGGCTAAAAAATGTTGTTGCAGGTTTTAGTTTGCAGTTTACTTGTATGTTCCTTTAAGTCCAAATTTGGAATTAGTCATCTTATTATGTGAGCAACTTGATACTTTATATGTAGGTTGGCAGCTGGCAGCACTGGAGAATGAAAGATGTAACATGCAATGCAGCCCAGACAGAAAGGACCACACCAACATCTAAACAGACCCACATCATGTCTGCAGCTAAATTATGTGATGCGTTTATAAATGCTGCCACATTAAACAAAATATATTGATGTTTTGGGGAATACACGTAACTGCTCTTGTTTAAGTTAGATGAGATGCGACACACTCTTGTCTGTGCGTTAAGTATGGAGGTGGAGCCAGGAGGCAAAAGGAGGGCTACGCGCTGTAGATATTTCTTGCTGACGTGTTGGTGTATTTTCAAAATCTGAAGAAAGTCAGCCATCTACTTACCCCTGCTTCCAGTCTTTATGTTAGGCTAAGCTAATTGAATGCTGACTAGCTCCATAATGCACAGATAAGAGAGTGGTATGACTCCTCTAATGCAACTTTAAGCAAGTCAGCAGCAGAACATCATTATATTCATCATGATGTAATAAAGGCCAGATTTCTGTCATCTGATAACACCAAAGCATCTTTTAACACATAAGACTATTTGAAACCATTCCTCACAATACGCAATGAAATAAGAGTTTCAAGTTTGTGCAAGGTGATGGCAGTGAAACTAAAAGCCATTGTAATGAAATTAACAAAATGCCTTGATGCCCTTTGGAAGCTTGTCAGTAGTAATGTAAGGTACACACAATCTGCAGTTAATGGACTAAAACATGCAAAACTGCCAGTTAAGGTCTGATCCAAGCAGCACTCCAAAGCCTTATGGGGACATGTGTTTTCTATCTTGAGCTGCCTTGAAAGATACAGTATGCTGCCCGAGGCTCTAAAGGAATTCTATAGATCAGGGCTGATGTATTATGGCTTCATAAGTGAGATATTGTTGCAGCAAATTTTCTGCCCCTTATGTTCTTGAATTATCATATTTAAGTCCATCAGATTCACCTGGCTCCAGATGTTGCAGCTAGTCTTTGCCATATTTATAAAGTCTTATTAGCCACACAAAATGGGATTTGCATACCGATTATTTCTACTGCATAGCAGTTACTGGTGAAGAAATTTCTGTAGATGTCAAATGTTGCCAAAAATTTGCCAGAAATAAGCCAACCAGGTGTAACTAGCCATGACACAGGAAAGCGCTGCTTGTTTCAGCAGGTCCTCTGGTTAACCACAAAAACAAAGACACGAAAATTCATAGGAATCACAGATGCAAAGCACAAAAGCTTCTAACATAACATCTTGCAGTAAGAAGCATGCCTGGATCCCTTCAAGGCATGCTATAAAGAAAAGACCCCTCCTTCCCAAAACAGAATGCTTTCATGCTAAACCTGTGTTATACCCTCAATATAGTAACTCACATACCAGGAATATTCCTTTTCACGGGATCTGGTCCCGGGTATACCTGTAAAATCTCCATTATATCCCCAAGGCCTGGTTGCTCATGCCAGAGTCTCATCAAAGCTTTTGGGCCTGGCTATATTTTAGGGTTGTATAACACACTTTCACAGGAAAAACAAGTCGATGGATATGTGGGAAACACCAGCAGTCTTTAACTTTTTATTACAATGTCTGTTATAAAAAAGAATGAAATAAGATTTTGTTTAAGCAGCAAATTGCCCTGATAAGTTCAAACAACTTTTTCTGTATATTTTACAGAGCAATAAAATGTATCTCATACGGCTGTATGGAGTGTCTGGTTCAGGCTGGGACACTAATGGCCTGTTTTGTTAAACATAGTATGAAACACCTAAGGGGAGAGTTGGTACCATATGCAGGCCATGTGTGATAACAGCAGTTTTTACTGTGAAGCAGCAGGAATTCCAAAAAAGACACAGCTACATCAACACGTTTAATACACCGATTTTGAAGAACTCGGGGATTCCTATCCAGTTACTATCACTCTTGGAAAATTCAACAGAGTGACTATGATAGCCAGATTTACAGTAAACTACAACCTGTAGGGCAGTGAATAAATCCTCCATACCATACTTGCTTTGAAGATGGTACAAAAATGGTTTTGTGAACTTTGGTCCAATGAAGCACACAAAAATGTATCAATATTAATCACATTTTCAGTACTTGATATAAGCTGCAATAATTCTTGAATGCATTATGCAACTGCTGCCAGGGTCAGATCAGGCAGGCATATTTCAGCCACAAGCAACTCTGCAAACCTTTCCATATGTAGAAAAGAGGCATTCGCCCACTGCTTTCACTTCAAAACAAAGCCTGTTCACAACTCAGTCTAGATCTTAGAAATGAAAAGAAACGCACTAATCTAATGTGCAGACTTTGCTTTTTCTTCTTATTGTTACGCCCCTCCAACAGTCTTGGAGGCTGTTGGAGGCCAGCCTCATCAGGCAGCCTGGAAACAGCTCGTTAGCAATATTACGCTCACCTGGGCCTTCCCGGCTATAAGCCCAGGTGTTGACTCGTTCTCTCCCTTTCTCCAGCAGACATCCACTCTGCATTGTGATTTTGGTTTGGTTGGTTTGTTCTTTTTGTATGTCTTAATTAAAAAAAAAATTGAATTTCTTTTACTAAATCTGTTGTATGGACTGCTTCCTTGTCACATTCACTGAGTCAGTTGCAGTCAGACAGCAACTGGTTACATTTAAAGAAAAATAAAAAATAAAAAGTGACAACATTGAAAACAGTGAGTATCAGTCAATGGCTGTGATGAAGACAGTTTTAACAAAAATAACAGACACATGCTAACAAGATGTTAGCATGTCTCTTTGTGGAATTTGGATTAAATTGGAGAGTATCCATTGTTCATTGCTAAGGAGGAAATAGAGGATGCTTATAAAGCTTTGGTCCTTAGAACACATCTGTTTGTTGTTGCCTCTGTTCCTTCCTCTTGTCTTTTCCCTTTCATCCCAGTCTCATGCTAAAATGTCACCCACACCACTTCACAATGCAACAGGATTTTTACTGTCGCTCACTAGCTGATAGACATTTAAATAGAAAAACAAATCTACTTTTTCGAAAGGTCATGTGAAGGTCAAGGAGGCCCCATGAATTCTGCTTCATCCAAGGACTGTTTCATGTGGTATAACTGTGATGTTTAGGGATGAGCACCACAATAACTGTGGTTACTTTAAGTGTCCATGCTCTGAGAAACTGTGTTCTCCTAACAGGACTATACACTAGAGTTTTTCCACTTTCTATAGGTCCCAAAACAATAAGGAGATCACCTCATAAGTAAAACATAACAAAAAACAGGAACAAGTACAAACATCTTCTTTTTTTTTTTTTAAAGAAAAGGTGATTATAATGGTTTTACAAATTGACTGATGTAAAGAAACCATTTTAGGGAGATTGTGAAACCAGATATGGGACCTGCCAGCTGTTGAGAGTGCTGAGCAAGTGCTCTCACACACACCTCTTATTCATACAAGTGTCACTCCCACCCTCCTCTGCCTCACCTGCAGGAAGACACGTCTGTGCACATAAAGTGCAGCCTCTCAGTATTTGGACAATGACACATTTACTTTTGTCTTGGCTCCAGCGCACTGGATTTCAAATGAAAGATTGGGTGTGTTTTCAACTACTTTTTTTATGCAAATTTTTCATTTCCACATAAAACTAGAATGACATAGAATTACAAACTATTGTGTGTGCCTCCACACACCAGTCAAGTAAATCTATATGGTCAGCACAGTTTCAAAGCGGGCACCCAAGATTTGTCAACAATTCAGTATCTGACGAAATGTCTCGCCTCCTATTTATGAGTTATGATGTTGGGTAATTGCCAGAAAACTGTTTTGCTGAACATTGTCATGGTGAAGCTGACTTTTGACCTATTCAATATAAAATGTCAGCATTTTATCAATATATATGATATAAGACATTTCTGTGAATTTTGCCATAATTAGCATATGAATTCTTGAGTTATGGTCAAATACATGATTTGTGAGGTCACAGTGACATTGACCTTTAACCTTCAATCACCAAATTCTAATCAGTTCATTTTTGTGTCCAAGTACATGTTTGTGCCAAATTTTAAGAAATTCCCTAACGGCAGTCTTTAGTCCTTCATGAAAATAGGACCTATGGACGTATATGTACATATGTACCCACATAGACACATAGAAGTATGGATGTACGGACATATAGACAAACGGATGTACCAACAAATGGATGGACAATCCTAAAACATAAAACCTGTGTGGAAACAACAACATTTTGCAAAAAAAACCATTTGGCAGATAGAAAACATGGTGTATCAATTGAAGTTAAATCCAACTTGTGCAATAGACACAGATTCAATGAATGATGATGCACAATCATGACATATCGTCACTTTATAGGCCATTACAAACTCTGTCATAAGCACATGACAGCACACAGCTGTAATATTAGTTGTTGAAAACTCCCTTTTTCCATTGTTATGTGTGGTCTTTGTTATTATACATCCATTGTTTTCCTGTTCCTCTTCTAATCCTGTTGCACCTTCTTCTGCAGTAGCACTTGACTGAAGAATTAGCCCCACCTTTTCTAATGTCGAAGAACCAACTCCCAATACTTACATAACAGCAATAGATTGAAAAGTACAAGAATTCACATTCTCTTTTGCCAATTTTCTGAAATGTGTTTAAAATTTCACTACATTTGAAGGGAAACCCAACTATTGACAAGGTCAAAGTGCTGACTTTCAGCTTTAAGGGTATCACGTTGAATAAGCACTGTATTTTCCAGTGCAGTGGAAGAGGATAACAATAGGGTTATAGTTCATACACTGTTCACCCAATATGTATGTAAACACTCAACACTCAGTTATAGTAATGCTAAAATCAGTACTTCACAATCATAGGCATAGATTTATCTCATATTCAATGTAATGGAGTGCAGAGCCAAAACATAAAGGAAAACCAAATAAGGACTGCATGTCTGTGTGGCAGCTCTAAAGAAAATGTGATACACCACAGTGCTAAACATGTCCTTGTCACAGCTTTTTTGGAACCTGTGTATACATGTGTATATTTACAAAAAAAACAAACAAAAAAGTGTATCTGTTTGAACATCAAATATCTTGTCTTTAGACTGTATTCAATTGAATATATACTATGTGTTGAAAAATGTTTGCAGATCATCGCATTTTTTTTCTTCAATAACTGTGAAATCTCAATAATTCCTTTGCAAAAGCAAAAATAACGAAATAAAATATCCTGGGGTTTTTTCTTCAGGCATGTGGATGTGGTTTGGAAGGGTGTGGGATGCCATGTCATTTTCAGGGTGCTGCGCTGTCCATTAAACTTAGTGCCCTCTCATTAGTATAAACACTACCAGCAGAGGAGACGGGGTGTCAGCTCTAGGACCAATGTACAAAAATGTCCATTGAGAGCACACATAACAGAGGCAAAGGTACTGGTCTCAAATGTACTTCTGACAAAGCCGCAGGTTTACATGTACGACGCTAACGTTTTTTCCTTCTGGCAATGTTTTGTCCAAACACAGATCTGCTCATTATTGTTAAAATGACGGAGAGATTAAATGAACCTACCCAACAACACCCAGGCCTCTCCCAAAAAACAGTAAAACAGCCTTTGGTTTTCTGTTGTAAACAGACTCCTCCTGCTGGGAAGTTTCCATGCCACAGGGAATGCCATGTTCCCTGAAAGCCTCATCACCATCATCATCATCAACTTAACATATCTGTTAAGTGCAAAGTGTCTGAAGTATAAATGGTGCTTTTGTCAGCAACCATTACATTTCTCCCTAACTCGGGACAACTTTAAACTATGAAAAAGGGTTGAAGAAACTTTGAATAATACAACATGTCACTATGTAGTCATAAAAACAGTGCAAGTAACTTGTATGTATATT
The DNA here is from genome assembly GCF_008729295.1 of Plectropomus leopardus. NCBI lineage: Eukaryota > Metazoa > Chordata > Actinopteri > Perciformes > Serranidae > Plectropomus > Plectropomus leopardus. The sequence continues at coordinate 37,357,507 of NC_056467.1, forward strand.
CAGATTTATTATCTAGTTCACAGTATAAAAATACTTTTTTGTTAAAAAACTAACACATTTACAGTATGTTAGTGGTCTATTAGATTGCCACATACAAATGCAAAAAGTCAATTATATTTGACAAAACAATCTCAAATCAAAAACTTGTTTGGTCACTTTCAACAATGTTATACAAATTTCACAGAGACCTTTTAAGAGTGAGAGGCTCCAAAAGTGAAAGGTCCTACGCAGGCTTGGGCGATATCACGGTATTATGTATACCAGGTTATTGACTTATCCAACTAGTTTGGTTTTCAATGACATAAAAAATGCAGCACAACCCAGAGGTCAGTCTCTGCTGGTGGAACAGGCAGCTGAGCTGACAGACAGCCGACTTTACAGGATTGTAATGAGCTGCAATGGCAGAGAGACTGCAGAGGAAAACAGCACAATTTACATAATAACTCAGTGAATAAGGGTTTATTTTCGACCACACTAGAGTTGGTGATTGTTTTAACTTTTGTACTTGACAATGCTCTGGACTTACTGGAGATATCTGGATCACATGAGTCCGAAACAATGTTACGCAGCCACAACTGAACTCTAATTTAACAAATAGTATAATACTAATATTATTAGTGTAGCCTAATCTTTATCTGCAAACAGAATTAAAAGCCATGCAAAAAAAGCTCCCCTTAAAGGAGCCAAAACGCTCATCCTCAGATTTATGGAGGAAAAGTGTTTTGACTCGAAACATTACTTATTTTGCAGAATAAAATCCTTTGAGGGGAGCTCCCCAGTGTGCAGACCTCTATCTTTTCACATTTTGGTTTATCTTGGATCCATCACCCACTACGGGATGTGCGTGTCTTATTTTTGAATCTCTTTGCAATGTTATGACTAAAGCCTCAAACTATTCAGTACAGTCCCACTATTAATCCCAATATCAAGGGTGTGAGCCTAAAGAGCCAAGGTGTGTCTGGATATATTATTAGGCACAATGTTAAATGACAGATAAACACTGTGTCAAAAAACTGCCGACCTTTTAAGTTCTTCAAAATCAAAATATGTAAAGGGACACCTGAGCAAAACAAAACAATGTCTGACATCAAACTGGGATAAGATAATCATATCTCCATATAGTTTAGGCCTAGGCAAACTAAGGTAAGTCTTTTATTCAACTGAAGTCCTAAGCCATTGGTTACTTTGTTAAGCCCTTGAATTGTACTTAAAGTAAGCCTACAAACAATGGCTGAATACTTAAACATTCATTTTACAGTCCTTTCATCTATCAAGCCAACCCAAAACCTCAAATACCAGAAGTCAACTGGACTCAATATTTTTTTGAAAACTTACTCCGTTATTGATCCATGAACTCACAATTCAGTACACCAACAGTTTGCTTAATGTCATTTTGGCACCAACTGCCTGAAACAGACAACAGAAACTTCACCTTATTTCGCTTCTGTTTTTCTTTTTTTTTTTCTCCCTTTCAGAAGATATTCAGAAGATAACGTACATGCATAGCTCAGCACAGGAAACCATGTGTGTTTGCACAAACACACCCATGTCCAAACATACTTTAACAGTACAACCTTCAGGCCTCGTACAGTGGAGTAACAGTGCCATCTTTCCACTGAATGAGGATTTCTCCTCGCTGTAAAGTTGGGGAGGAGTGTGGGAGGCGCATGGCATGCTCTGTCAGCGGGGCCCTTTCGCTGGGCACCGGGGACCCAGGAACACTCACCTCTGGCCTCGGTGTGTACGACTTCAGCACACACACCACCTTCTTCCTTCTGACAAAGCAAGAGAGAAAAAGTGGGTGGAAAAGTTACTACATTTTGTTTTGTACCATAGCTTTTTGAAGTCTTCTCCTCTAATATGGTTTGGTGACATCGCACTGTCTCTTCATCCAGCTTTTTTTTTTTTTTTTTTTTTTTAATGAAGGTTAAATAACTTGTTGTTGTTGTTGTTGATTTAAACAGATTTCTATTGGCTGTGGTTAATGGATGTGGGTCTCCAACGTATACAAATCAGGTTAGGTAGACTTGTTGTCTTTTCAGTATGCACTTGTCCACTGTCTGCTTTAATTCACATTCTTGTGTTTAAATTAATGAACTACTCTGAAATGCAAAATGTTGTCAAATGCCCATCTTACATTATCAGAGACTAAAGTGATGTCTTAAGATTGCTTTTTTTCAGACAAAAATCTCAATGTCACTAATTTACAATGACAAACAGACAGAAATAGCAAATACTAGTTTTACAGAAGCTGTTACTAATAAAATTTCGTGTATTTTAACATATAAATGATTATTTTATGAGCAAAATGCAAATATATTTATGTTATGTTGGTCACCTGCTTGATTAATCCACTTATCTTTTCCATAGTAAATCCAAATAAACAAAATATGTACTGTAGTGTATTTTGTGTGTATGTGTGTGTGTGTGTGTGTGTATCACTAACCTATTGGAGTACACTTGGAGAATAAGAATCACAGTCCCCAGGACCAGGGCCAAAGAGCTCAGCACAAGCATGGTTATCTTCCAGCCCATCCCTTTATACACATGCACACACACACAAGCAACACATGATTCTTTTTAGACAACCCGCATTTGAACTCATATTTACCTCTTTCTAAGTTACAATTCTTGTTCAAGCATTTGTATTTCTGTCAGACTCTGAAGCTGAAAATAAAAGCCCACTGAAACTCCTTTGCAAACATTGCAACACACCCACCATAAACTTTGCTCAGTTTTACAATCATCCATCTCCACCTAGTGGTGGAAAACTAACTACATCTATACTGAATAAGGGAGATTTGCGCACTGCATCGATGTTAGTCTACATGAAGTATTGTGGTGTCAAACACTTCCACTGATAAAACTGGACGTATAAAGGATACATTCAATGCGATGATAGTTGACCAAACATACCATAGTCCATACTGAAGAAAACCATGGTGGGGTCTGCAGAGGTGGTGTTCAGGAAGGAAAGAGGCCCATCCATTCCAGTGTATGTTTCTGTGACATTGATGGTCATTATACCTTCAACTGGGAAGGCTGTGGGAGAAAAAAAGAAACATGTTAACAACAACTGAACTATGACCAAAACTGATCATAGGTTTAATTTCTTCTCTCTTTTGATAAAGGAAACAATAGTTGTTTTTGTCCATCTCTAGCAGTGAGACAGAAATCACTTCATGCAGGCCCAGCCCCGTGTAAAGACAACATGAATCAGTATTGTGATGATGCTGTTTCATGGAGTAGCTGGCTGCATTCCAGGATGTGGAAAATATTGATTAGAAACTGCACTTGACTAAATTGGATCACCAGGCTAAAAGCAGGCATGTTGTAATACAATCTGCAGCCCACAGCAGAATACATCAAGATCCAGCAAATATTAAATATAGCTTATGGACTTTTGAAACACAAAAACTATCCTAATGAGCTAACAATATGTGGTTTTTTCCCTACTTTTACATGTTTCAGCCCTCAGGCTATACTTTGCACACATTTAATTTTAATCCCAATCATTGTCCAAAATTCATATTATAAAGGCTCTGAAATGTGGCTGACCAAGGTTAACCATTACAATGAATGGGAAGAGTGACATCCTGTAAAAGCTTCTTATCAGTGCACTCAAAAAAGATCAGCTGCTGAATAGCAACCTTTTCAATGAAAGAGAGATGACCTAATTTATTTGTTTTATGATGGCAATGCTCACTTGATCATGTTCTTAGTTTGATTTTCTGACACCATAGCTTGTCAAAGTAATGTTTTTTTTTTATGTCAATGTTTAGATCCATGGGCCTGTTCCATGACTACCACCCAGAAGAGTTTCGAAAATGGCAAGTGCTTGCAAAAGGCAGTACTATAAAGCAATAATCTACTTTTTTTTCTCTCCAAATAATCTACAGTAATATTAGAATAAATAATAAAGAATAACATGATGCATTTTCTGCAAATAAACATTTATATTGCAGTGGCATGACCTGACACCACTAGCTGTCTGGAATGTCAGCATATTATCTCAAAACTCATGATATGACTGAAAAATGGCCAGCAGTGATGTCAGGTATTTACATATGGAATTGCCAGTAAATTTGTAAATTTGTAAATTTGTGGGGCGTTAAACTGGCAAAGTCACTGTCTGCCTTTTTAAGGAAGTGTATTTTTCTTTAATAAGACACACTGTAGGAAGACAGCATTAACTACTGCTTGTGAGGTACTTTTAGGTCCTTACGTGGTACAGACTGTTTGTGTGTATTAGAGATGGCACTTGGAAAAATTCCACGTTCCAACGACTTCCCCAGATTGTGGTGAGGTTGGTGGTGGTTGTGTTTGTTGTCTCTCCCATTGCACAGTGTCTGGTTGTCAAGTGTCCGCCACCTGCTGCCAGGCTTGCAAAGAAACACAAGATAAGGTATAGACTAACTCTTACTAGGTCTACAAAATTCATTTCCTCCCTCATGTTTAGATAGTTTTGAACTTAATTGATTAAGGACCTTTCCTGTTCCCTTTCTAAAATATTCTTACCTGCTTATGTTCCCTTGAAAGGAAGATCAAAGTGGATTCTTGAGTGGCACTCAGGTGCAGACCCCTCCCTACTAAAGTCAGGTGACCTCTCTTGGAACAGGACCATACCTGGCTGCCTGTATCTCTGCCCATATTTACCACTGCCACTTCAGCATCAGTCTCATCACTTTCAGCTCGAAAGAGGCAGGGCTGCAGGTGGACACCTTCATACTGCTCTCCTGGTGCAGTTAAACACTCCCCAGTATGGTGATTTCTCAGAGCCTGGCTGTGTGATAGCCAATGCCATTCTTGGAAAGCTGAATATGGTCTGCATTCACCCAGAGATACTCTTCCTCCTGTAGTTCCTTCCTGTGCCTGCAGACATTTACCCAGCAGCTTGTTCTGAATCTTAATGCCAGGCACCTCTGTGATGGAGACAGAAAAAAGGCATAGTCCAAGCTTGAGTTTTAACTCTTAATCATAAATATATATATTATTTGCTGTTATTTGGGGAGGGAGCTAAGTCAAAAGTTGTAAAATTATTTCAATTACTATTTTGTAATTTTTTTGTAAATTTGGGGGAAGAAAATCATGCAAGTCAGAAGATCAGAGTTTAATGTATATTATCATTTGGCAAAATGTATGTGATGTTATATTCTGCAAACCAGGGAAGTCACCTTAGGGATGTTGACTGGCAAAAAAACACGGAGGTAATTTATCAAGTAGGCTATGTAAAATGCCAGCTGTCAAATACTAAACGAGTGTGAACTAAAGGCAATGAGAAAATCATCCCAAAAGAAGAGCATGTAAACCCAAATCCCATTAAAGAGATGGCAATTTAATATTTAATTGTTCCTGGCAAACATGTGTTTCAAAATATTATCTCAATGGTTTAAAAAGTTGGTGTCTTGTAATACTTAGCTCTATTCGGCATACAACTGACACAGAAAAAGACGCCTTTTTTCTATCTCTTAACACATTTTTCTCAACGTAATTTACGCTGTTTATGTAACGTTAGCGTAAACTCCGCTTTCAGCAGATAACGTTAGCTAACTACACTATTTTGGTTAAACAATTAAGGGGACATAAGTTAAAGTTAGGTAAAACGAGTTAAATGTGTTATTTAACTTAAATTAGCGTCAACAGTGTAACGCTAGTTACCTAACGCTAGCTTAGACTTGGAAAGTGTCTTTGCACTAACTTTGAGATACGAAGAATAGCTGTCTATCGCAACAATTTGTTAAGTTACAGCTAACGCAGAAAACGTGGAAAAAGTTAACGTTGGTATCCGTTTTCTTTGCCTTTAAATCACCGTGTTCTCAATTTGAGCCATTTGGAAATCAAACGATCGACTGCGTGACAAAGTGCAGTTATGTCTGCTCACTAACTCAAACAAATATAACTTTTTTACCTTGTAAAATGACGAAGACAAGAAAATAAACACACGGCAGTCTTATTCCCATGATGGCGATGACAGGCACAGACAGTCTCCTGTGACAAAACATCTATTCAGCAACAGAGGCAAGTGCAAGTGGGTGGGAACAAAACTTCTTGCAACCTCCCTCTTTGCATCCATCACTGAGCTGGATAGATGAATGGAGGACCCATACATTCCTCCCCATAACTCTTAAGGGCAGGCATGTCCAAACTTTTTGAATGGGGTCTGGATAAGATAAAATGAAAATATTTTAGGGGTCAGCTGCTTCGAGCATCATGCGGGTTACTTAAAAAAATACAAATGAGACAAACACAACAGTTTCACCTTTCAGTGAAGAAGAATTCGCTGCCAACTGAAGACTTTTTTTTGCTGTAGGGCTCTTTATTGGCAAAAATCTAGCGATATGATACATTAGACCACACAGGTTACGATTCAATATATCAAGACATATTTCAATACTACAAGGAAGGTGATGTATTGTGGAAGCCCATTTTAATTTAATTTTAAGAAAAACTGGCTTAAAGCCCACTCCACCATATTTATAAAAATTTGAGTAAAAAAAGTTTATCTTGTTTTTACTGCAACCAGAACAGCAGGATCTGCATTTATTGCAGCCCCTGTAACATGCAAGGCCTAGCCTATTGTGTCTTATGGTGGAATGGCAGTCATATGACTGACAACATATGCCTGCTGTCTGGAAGTCAGCAGTTTAAACTTTATTGATTCTCAAAAACACTATCATAAAAACATTAAGTTGTGATAAGCCTACTAAAGTGTATTTGTATTTTCGTTTAACCAACAGTTAGTTCCCATCAAGCAATTGGTGGAGTGGTATTCCAGAGTGCTGATTTACAGTACAATAGCACTGAGACTTCTAACTCTTTATGTATCACTCCGCTTTACGGTTGTTCTTAACCGTTAATTGGGCCTACGTTAACGCTCTGGAGGCCTATAGTGTGTCCCTCTGGAGTTGCCGTATGGCAGGAAAAAAGTAATGGGGAAAACTTCCACTCTTTTCGGGGCTTGTTGTGCGGGAGTTTTGGTTAAGTGAAACAAAATGGCAGCAGTTGCAGATGGGGCTGCTACAGGTTCTTTCGTCCCGTTTATTGTTTTATTAGTTATCCAGTTAGGCGAAACCAGTACGCTCGGTTACATTGGTGTTGGCGGTGTACTTAAACAAGCCGCTGAGAAGGCTTTTCTGTGGACCTGTGGAGCGGCCCTTACCCTCACTATTGTTTCTAGCTTAGCTGCCGCAGTATAGCTAGCTGGCTAACGGCGCGCGGTGCTTCAAGACTGCACAATTAAGTTGTAAAAGTGTGGCGCGGAGATGATGAGCCTTTCAAAATGGACACGGGATGTTAGACAGACACTGGCCTGGCAAGACCTCCCTCACCTGCCCTCTCCGTTCACTGGCGACAGGGGCCACAATTTCCTCAGGAAGTGTCTGTCAGCGCGAGTTCGAAAGGCGGACACTGCAGTAAGTCAAGAGAAACACACATACAACAGTCTACTACAGTTAAATGACTCTGTTTCACTGGAAACACACAGATAAATGTACATGATACTACGCAGCTGCCCTGCGCATAACATGTAGACCTAACTGAGTTCCAAGCTAATTTGCAGGAAAAAGTTTTGTGTTGCTAGGCAACAGCTGTCACTTTAAGCGGGAGCGGAAGTATTTGTGTCGGCGGAGCCAAAAAATAATTAACTGAGTAAACAAATCATAATCTGTTGTCGTATTACTGTTTACTACTAAATGACACTTGTTGAGCCGCTGTATAAAAGCAATATCACAGAGAGGGAGCGCTGTTGTACTCTACTCTATTTAATCACAGCTGTGATTATCTTCGGCATATTGCTTAAATACCCCTACTCTGCTGTGGCCATGGCTGCTACCTAGCAGAAAATATATGCTGTTAGGTTACCATTCGTTTGCTTGTGCGTTGTCTGTGTGTTGTTGATGAAAACACATTAGTTCTGCCTGCGTGGTTCCTACCGGATAGACATCGACTAACAGCGCGATTATCCTGCCATCCTGAGGAAAAATTTTAAAATGATCTGGCTTTATTGGCCAATAATGTGCGGAGCCACATGTAGGACATTTTGAACAACAAGCTGAGGGTCGTTTCAAATCTGTCCGAGGTGCCATGATTGCCCCCTAGGCCAGAGTTTGGACATGTGTGCCTTAGGGCATGCGTAACTACCCAAGTGTGGATTTCCGTAGACATGTTCTGTTATGCTTCAGTGATTTAATCAGTCCCTTAAATGTTAAGAGTAACTTGCTTTGAATGCTTCCACTCATTCCCATTGCTACTTCTACTCTCATTTGTTTACTGTTTTCTTTTACTGTCTTTTATTACTCTGTTTATCCCTGTGGTATGCAGGCAAGAAAATGTGTTGACAACCTGTGCCACAACTCCATGGACTACCAATTAGATTTAAAGAGCATAAATCTGTTATAAGAAGAAAACAGTGTTCTGAGCTGAATAGGATTGTCCAATCGTTACTGTGAGGAATGGGACAGCTTTTGGGGCCTGCATGGTCACATGATGTTTTTCAGTATCATGATGCAACACAAAGCATGTGAAAGGCTTTGATCAAAATAAACATTCAGTGGACGTAGCATTATGCAAACTGTATTTTCTAACATAATTTAGTTTTATTTCAGTAATATTAAACACAGTTCCCTTTTTGCATGCAATGCTTTAAGTAACTTGCTCTCTGTAAAACATTTAAGAACAACTGACAACCATACCCTTTGGTTTGCACCTTGAGCAACTTAAAGCTTGCTTATAGAAAAAAAATAGTTCAGTTAAAGGGCATTGCAATTATTAAATAAACATCTGCAATAAAAGCAAGGAACCAAATGAAAAAAAAGTTTAATAAAACCTGAAAATGTTCTCACTTACAGTGAAATTAATAAGACAGGTCATTTTTATCCAGAGCATAACTGTAAAAATGTTAAACAGTAGTACAAATATAGAGCACAGTTACACATTTGTAACACCAAATGTTTTACAAATACTATTGTTGAAGCAGAGATGGAGCAGTATCTGGGTTTAAAGCTGCACAAAGCTGCAGTGGAAAAGCATATGAAGCAGCCTGATGTGGCCACAGGTTATCACAGCCATTTTTTATGTACAGTAAAACTTGTTATTCATGTTATGGGTCCATAATAATTGTTGCTAAGTGTTGTAGGCTATATTATGTTGCTTTTATCTTTTCTTCAATACTGCTACAACAGTAAAATTTCCCACCAGGATTAATACAGAACTCTATTTATCCGTCTTATGTTTGCGTATTGAGTTGGATCTAGTGCTGGGTATTAATGAGCACAGACGCGTGAATATAGACGGTACAACACTCTGACATGCTGAGCGTGTCTGTAAGCTGAGTGAGAAGTACTAACTAGTTACTGGCATTGTCATAATAGCATGCATTGGTGCTCATCGTAACCACCTTATGCTACAGCATAAGCGCCTAAACCTGAGGACACAGGATAAGGTCACATAGGGAAGGCAGGGGGAGGGAAGTCATTGTTAATTGGGGCCCCTGCAGCACAGTAAGGCCCCACAGCCTCCCCAGGCTGAGGGGGGACAAAGCTAGGAGGAACGATGACCAGTGGGAACACCACCTCTGGGTCAGTAGCAAAACTGATGTCCAAATACACCTGGGAAACACAAACAAATGAAGAAGTAAAATCTGTCTTCATCAGAGTGTCAAAGACACTGGTACCATTAGTCAAAGGACTTAATACAAGAGTGTTTTGAATAAAAAGTCTTTACTTACAGGAAAGGTTCGTCAGACAGAAAAGCAGTCCAAACACAGGCAAAAGTATCTAAAAACTTAAGGCAAGGTCTCAGTCAAGAAATAAAAGAATAGTCTGATAAACACTATTAAAAAAGGACTTAAGGTTGGAACACTCACTGAAGGAGGAAAGATGAACTGGTAGTGAGAGAAGGGAACAAACAGACTACACTAGGGAAGGAAGGATAGTGAAGCATGTGTGCAACTAATCAGGAAAATATATAACCTTAAACAGCAGACCTGGACACAGAGAGGATTTAAAACAAACTGCCATTTATGGAACTACTAAAACCACATCATGTAGCAAGTTTCTTCGGTGCACTTTGGCGCCCACTGAAGGGCAACACCACTATTATAAAATACACATAGTGCTGGTATGCCTTCCCCTTAATAGGCAACTTGCATTTGTGAGAGGCCAAAGAGCGATGTCGACTGGCAAGGTACAGGAATATTGCTAGATTTTAAGCAAATATAACTAGCATGTTCTAGCATCTACAGCCCTGTTTGCATGTGGAGTAGGGGTGTATTTAAATTAACTGTTGCCATTGTGTTTATAAGCTGTGGCTTAATGGCCAAATTGAGGAGGGTAATTTATTACATGCTAGCTGAGATAGGTTTGTAAGGTTTTAAACTAACAAGGCTTACTTGTAAATCGACATGTACAGAGATAGCAAAAAGAGCGAACTGGTTTCTTTTTAGCTGGCAGCTGGTGTTTGAAGAAGTACTGTTGAACCACACACACTTCGCAAGAAAACCACAGCTCTGTGGCCAAGTTATATACTGCTGAAAGCAGGTTCCCAGGGTGCTGTGTGGGAATGTAAAAGAGACCATTGTCCCAAATGTAAGTTAGTTACTATTAGATCGACTTCAAAGCTGCTATCTTTAGGTGGAAAAGCTACTCAGTGTTGCTTTCTGTAACCATGCAGTCTGATAAACATGATTATTTCTGGTATTATATGTGTATACATCATGTTATACTTTAGTTTTATAAGCTTTGGTGCTGTTATGTTGTTCATGATCATTGAAGCATGTGATCTATCAAAAGAATCATCTGTTACAACTTCTTAAATGCCAATAGTTGCAAACAAAAATCTTACTGAGTTGATGTAACATCACTATTTCATTGCTACTTACCTTGAGGAAATGTTCAACTGAGATTAATTCACAATTATGGAGACTGTGGGTGACATCATCAGGAATCTCCAGTTGGCAGGACACAGTTTCCTCTGAATTCACGGCGATAGTCTCCCCAACCATTTTGCAAAGACTTTTTTCACTGGGGTTAGTGGAACCACTGGCACGGTACACTGTTTTCTGCTGTAAACTGAATTTGGGCTTCATTTTTTTGGAAGAGGAGTTGCAGATTTTGGCAACAACAGATAAAGTGTCACCTATCAAAAACAAATCATAACATCTTAATATGCACCCTTTTTTTCTGGAAAAATGTCACCACACACAAAGATATATTTAACACATATTCACAGTAAGAAGGTTTTGCAAACTTGTCAATAAAGCATATGCATATATACAATCTACAAAGCTGTACAGTATCTAGTATATACTGACAATACATAGTATTTTATGTCTTACATCGACACTTGGTTGTGTTCCTTGTAAGACTGACTTTACCTGGAGAGCACACCTTTGTGTTAACAGTAGCAGACATTTGAACTTGTCCTTTGGAGAAAACCCCCATCTCTTTTTCCACTGAACCAGACTGGGGACACTAGAACAGATCATAAAAACAAACATTTCATATCAACTCAGTGCCTCATACAGCTGAAATTCAAACTTCAGAAGAAATACTGGCATCTTGCTAGCTTTAAGATGATGATGAGCAGCACTGTATGCTCTCTGTCTTCTCTAATGGGCCATACAATCAAAGGAATCAATACACCGCACCACTCTCCTCACTCCCAGCGCCACTCCTTTTAGCGGAACCCAATCCATTTCCTGTTTATTCAAACAACTGGTTTGTGGTTTCTTCTGTTTCTCAACATGTTGCAATTTTCATAATATAATATCTCAGATTACAGAAGATCCTTTTGCCTGCCTCCTCCATTTTACAGACTATTTAAGTATAGTAAATCGCCGTTATGTTTGAAATTTCTCCATGCCAGACTTCACTAATCATTGTTCAGACACATTCTGTATAAAATTGTTTTCACACTTAACTCTTTATTGCTGCCTTTCCGCTAAACCCTTTAATTTTTATTTCAATTTAAGCCACCTGACGCTTAAGTCTAGTATCTTGTTATCCAAAATATTTTTCATTAAAATGTATGAAATTCATAACATGTTTTTATTGTAGTAACCCACATACCATGACCTGCCCAATGTGTGAAAGGGACTTTGAAACAAATCTGAACTCCTGTTGTACTTTGGTAGGCCACCGCCAGCTCCTGGACATCTTTGCTTCAAGCACATAGACAGTTCTTCCATGAATCCCCTTGAAGGATGATGGCATATCCCTGTAAAATATAACCAGTCCAAATATGCAGTTATTTATAAAATCAAAAGATGGCAACATAGGATAAAATGTTAGATGCTAGAAATTGCTACTCACCCCTGTGGGATTTGAAGCCTGAATTTAAAGCGATGGATTCCTTCGGAAAGTTGAGTTCCTGCAAAAGATGTGAGATGATTAACACTTTCTGTAGAGACTTTACAAATGAAGAAGACTCTATTTACTGATCTTGATTCATGTAGGTTTACTGTGTGCTATGGGGTCAGTGAGATTTTGAGACTCTTATGGTTCTAGGAAGCATAACTTGCAGACTATAATGTAGCTATGACATACAAGTAGATAACACTCATTTGTGATGCACTTCAGGGGTGTGGTTGTCGTGGTTTTAAAAACTGAAGGAAACAGTTTTGATGTTGGTGTTGTCTCAGTCTCCATCTGCCATCACTTATAACATGCTAACTGCTTTTCACTATGTTTTTTAATCTGGTTATATATATATTTACTATTTATTAGTAATATGTTTGCATATATACATACATAACCATTATATTTAATCGTTGTAAAATTCCTGTGCAATGTTCTGCCGTGCTATAATTTTCACTTACTATATATTTCTATATATTAAAGTAAAAATGCTGCACATTGCGTCTGTATTACAGTTATCCTGTGCAACTATAAATCATGGACATACAGTATCTGTATAAGTGAAAAGTGAAATTATACAGATATATATATATTTTTTTAAATCTGTAGTAATTTCGATTTTTGCAATAACTTTTGTTATGCTTCTCCTATTAAAAACAGGCTACATGTCTCATTATCTAAAATAACATTATGTCCAAGTGGTCAAGTGAGCAAGTAAATCATACTCCGACACATGTATTCACCATACCAGTCTCCGGTACCAGGTACTTTTTGTCTTTGAAGTATCTCCTGTGTGCGCTGTATGATTTCTTGTTATCTCCGCTGCCTCGTGTCCAGCTCACGTTCGTGTCCCCTTTGGCTTTCACGAAAAGCCCTTTCAATTCTGTGTCTTCTGTCAGTGTAAAGCTGACTGTGCCTGCGATGGTATCTCCTTCAGAAAAAGTGCCCTCTTCATTGAGAAATTCATAAACGAGGTTTAAGTCCTTAATCGGAGACATTTTAGCTGTGTTGTCAGTGCTCTGTTTCTTCCACTTGTGGCTGCACGGCACGAAGGATAACTGTCAGCTGCCTCCTACAGCTGGGTGTGGCTCTGCCCAGAGACTGCGAGAGAACCATCACTATTGTTTCATGTGAGGCAATTCAACATTTATTTAAACAATTCAGATATTACAAAAGCATAATGTGCAACAGGCTATTCGGTTTTACACAATTTAAGATGATTATTTATTAATGTGGAGTCTCCGGGGTCTTCCTCCCAAAGTCCAAAGACATGCATGTCAGGTTAATTGGTGACTCTAAATTGCCGTAGGGGGGGCATGTGAGTGTGACTGTTGTCTGATTATATGTGTCAGCCCTGCGAAAGTCTGGCGACCTGTCCAGGGTGTACCCCACCTCTCGCCCAATGACAGCTGGGATAGGCTCCAGCCCCCCACGACCCTTACGAGGACAAGCGATTACGGACAATGCATGAATGAATTAATTTATTAATGTAATTGGATTTTTTGCTGGTATGAATGAAATTTTAAGTCATTTATTTATAAGGACAAAAGTAAATAAGTAGTAGTAGTAGTAGGTTGACAAAAACTTGGTACCCTATTAAAATCAACAAGTCAGAGAAAACACCAGCAGTTTATAAGTATAACAAATAAGATATGCAAAGTATTGTTCAATAAAATGGACAGAAGTAGTTGTCTCCTGTTAAACTCAACAGACTGGAAAATGTTAAGAAATGTTTAATTGGTCACTTTGTTAAATGCTTTTATAAATAATCTATTGCTTTTATAGCCCATATAAGTGTTAGTATTTTGCATCATAATTAACAAACTCATTTTGTCATTAACTATACATTCTAGTGTTTTGCATCAGATTTGCCAAAAGCAGATAATGGGACCAGCACACACCAGTGGATGGGTAAACAGGTGGTGGTGCTGAATACTTTTAGGCTCCTGGGTATCCATAACTGCCTGAGTGTGGGGATGCAGGATAAAATAATGTTGCTTGTCGCTGTTGCTTGGGCTCATGCGCACCTTTAAGTGGTACTCCACTGAGATGATGTCACATTTCTGGTTTGTTTGCATTAGGTCAAGAGGAATCTTCATCGCACATCTGACATCCTTCTGTGTTTGAGATTCAGTGCAGTTATAAATCATTTGTGGATATGATTGCAGTCACCGAAGCCACTGAAAACTGTATGCTTTGTAAAATAAAGTGATTTGCTGACTGTGGCTCCTCTGAAAAACTTATGGAAAAATAACTAACCACCACTCGAGTGACTGGTTAAATCACAAAGTAGTCCCACAATATTTTCAGTTAAAAAACTTTATTTACTGACAGGGTGTACCGGAGTAACTGTTGTTGTTTACATACATTTTCTGATAAGAGAGGAATAAAAACCATAACACACATGATAATAATAATAATAATAATAACACAAACCATTAAATCAGTCATTGTGAGTCTGAATGGCATGCACTGCTATGAACAGCACTTCCATAAGGTGAAATCATGAGGCCACAATGGTGCCAGCCACCAATATTGAATAATCCCCTGAAGGGAACAGCTGACAGCTAGGCAGCAATTAACAGTTAAGATATTTAAAGCTATTTAACCTACAACTGATTCCATGACGACTGGCTATGAATACAATATATACTATTATAACTAACCAAACTTGCAGAATAAATGTGAATTAAAACAATACAAGTTTACAAATGGCAGAGCAGAGACGTATTGAATGGAGTTATATTAAGCAAAGGCTCTATACAGATGGAAGCTAACACTGCAGACACTCATTTGGTCTTAAGTGGGCCTAATTAGCACTGCTAGCAGTAGCCAAAATGAAAAGGATACTAGAATGCATAAAATATACATAAAATACATAAAATAAATTAATTAATAAAATATGTAACCTAATGTACATATGTACAGGTCAGAAGACAAACAAAACAGTCAAGAACAAACATAGCAGCACCTGTTTTGGGCTAATTAAGAGGATGGAGTTAACTGGATTCACAAGCAAAAGTGAAGACAAATTCCTGCTTCTGTATGGTGCATGTGCAATTGTGCACAAGGTTTACTTCCAACTCAGAGTCTCTCTGACAGCCTCTCATCAGCAGCTAACCCAGTAGCACAGCTGAAAACCCCTGAGTCAAAGAACAAGGGGGCTGTTGC
The DNA here is from genome assembly GCF_008729295.1 of Plectropomus leopardus. NCBI lineage: Eukaryota > Metazoa > Chordata > Actinopteri > Perciformes > Serranidae > Plectropomus > Plectropomus leopardus. The sequence goes on from NC_056467.1 coordinate 37,373,031, forward strand.
GCAATAATGGACTCGTTTAGTTGCTAACCCTGTAGCACAGCATACCTACAGCAATGAGCAGTGAGTAGCCAGGCTGGGTAGATTATTCAAACTGAAAGACTTAGACGACTTAAAGCTTGCTCAAAGAAGCAAACTAGTAAACAAAAATGTTCTTTTGCATAATTTGGGGAATTCTCATCTGAAAGACTATTTAATACATTTACTCTTAAACAGTTTAGTATTCCATATCCATAATTTCAGTCTTAGAAAATATTTTTTGAAATGTTTTTTATGTGCCCACTGAAACTGTTTAAATTAATCATTTGCTATACATAATGTCAAGTGTTTGGTTGCTGCTTTCAACACCATACAGGCGTTAAAAATTGAATCGTGTGTTCAGGATGCATGAAGCTGGAGGTGAGAGAACAACAATATGAAGCGATTAAGCTTGGGATAATATGCTAGCAAAACCCTCAGTCTATTTTCACCACTGCAGTTATTTTGGTTTGACATCAGAACACAAACTTTACGTACCAAACATGATCTGTCTGTATCATGTATAAGTCATGGTTATTTGTCTTCTCTGTAAAGTTCAGCTTTTTTTATCTGACCCTGTTGTACTGAAGGTGTCCTGAGCAGGGGGGAAAATGGATGCGTAAGATGGAGGTGCATCTGCCTGTTGAAACAGAGGTGGAGCAGTCGGGGTTTGATGCTGCGCTGTAGATGAAGCTGCAGTTGGAAACCCGTATGGAGCGGCCTGTTGTGGCCATGGATTATTATAGCCACTTGTCATGTTTGCAGGCAGAGTGGGATATAGTGCTGGGTTTCCATAAGCACCTGAACCTGCTGGTGCAGGATAAGGTCCAACAGGGAAGGCAGGGGGAGGGAAGTCGCTGTAACTTGGGGCCCCAGCAGCCCCAGCTGGATAAGGCCCCATAGCCTCCCCAGGCTGAAGTGCAGCAAAGCCGGGAGGAACGATGACCAGTGGAAACACCACCTCTGGGTCAAAGGCAAAACTGATGTCCAAATACACCTGGAGAACATGAACATGTACAAATGTAAACTCTGTCACCATCGAAGATGTTTGAAGCAAATGATAATTGCAGCTGTTAATTACCTTGATGGTGCAGTCTGATTGATCATTGTTATTCACTATTTATACAGCACTTCATACTGTAATTTTATAAGACACTGTTATATTGTTTATGATCATTGAAGCGTGTGATACGAGCCAAGAACTGCCTGTGCTACAAATACTTCATTATTTGCTAATTACTTTCTGAGTTGATGTCAGATCACAATTACATTGTTACATACCTTAAGGTAATGTTCAACTGAGATGATGTCACAATTTTGAACAGTGTAGATGATATTGGCAGGAACTTGCACTTGGCAGGACACATTTTCCTCTGAGTTCCCCGTGATAGTCTCACCAACCGATTTCCACAGACTTTCGACACTGTGTTTGGAGCGAGCTTGGGCATGGTACGCAATTCTCTGCTCTATACTGAATTTAGGCTTCATGTTTTTGGTGGAGTTGTTGCTGATTTTGGCAACAGCAGACAAAGTGTCACCTATCAAAAATAGATAATAACATGGGGGGGGGGGTTGAAAGAATGTTACCACACAATAATTAAACACACATTACTGACTCTATGTATGTGTTTTACTAAAGCCTGTGCGTATACTGAAACTAGCTTAAACTTGTTTTGAGATATGATAATCATGCTAACATTAATACCTGAACAATGGAAGTTGACTGAGTAATGACACAATGCTACAAACATTTTGTGTCCACATCAACACTTGGTTGTGTTCCTGTGACTTTACCTGGAGAGCAGAACTTAGTGTTCAGGGTAGCAGACATTTGGACCTTTCCTTTATGGAAAACCCCCAACTCTTTTTCCACTGAACCAGACTGGGGACACTAGAAAAAAAATTCATGCACACAAACATTATTTCATTTTAATTCAATGTCTCATATGGCTGAAATACAAGAAGGAAATACTGTCATCTTAATGGTTGAATATAGGATTGAGAAAAACTGTATGCCCTTTCTTGACTCCTTTTGGCATAATCCATTCTTTATCCCGTTTATCCAAACAACCGAATGATTCTGTTTGCTCAACTTATTCCATGTAATATCGTATGGTATTTCCAGTTACAAAGGGTCCTGCTGCCTGCCTCCTTCATGTTACATTTACGCATAGTGCACAACTGTTGTGTTAGAATTTCCTCTATGGCAGACTTCATTAGACTATGTTCAGGTACATAGTTTGTTTTCACACTTAACTCTTTATGACTGCCTTTCCCACGATCACTCTTATTCTTTTCTTTCAGTTTGATCTAACTGGCTCTTTAGTCACGTGACTTTCAAATATTTCAGTTTATTTGGAAAGTGTAGTGTGTATTCAATTCATTAAGGGTTTCAGTGTAAAGTATTCCACTTACCATTACTTTGCCAGGGTAGGAAATGGACTTAGAAACAAATTTAAGCTCTTGTTGTACTTTAGCAGGCCACCGCCAGCTCCTTGACATCTTTGCTACAAGCAAGTAGTGAATATTTCCATGTATCCCCTTGAACGATGATGGCATGTTGCTGTAAGACAACCATTCCACAAATGCATTCATTTGTGAAAGAAAACAACTATACAGAATTAATACAGAACTAATGCTAGATGCTAAAGATTACCACTTACCCCTGGGGGATTTGAAGCCTGAACTTAAAGCGATGCACTCCTTTGGGAAGTTGAGTGCCTGCAAATAAGTGAGATCATTACACTTAATGCTCTGACTCAAATGGCAATTTACTTTTATCAAAACAACATTTGTAAAAGTGCAGTTCAGAAGGTGTTTGGAGATAAAATATGGATCAAAATGTACTATATAGGCTGGCATACAAATAAATAAAATTTGTTCATGATGTATTTAAAGTGCACTTATTTGTCATTTTCAAAACTAGGGAAAAACTATTGTCAGATTTTTATTTTTTTAAACAGTGTCTCTAAAGAAATTGGATTTGGACAAAGTGTACATTGCTATAAACTTTCGGAGTAGGCTTTACTGTGCATGTGTTATGCAACCATCCTGTAAAACTAACGTCCATTACTCTAACATCTATTATGTCCACATCTATGTGCTCACGTGCACATAAAGTCCAACACATTTATTCGCCATACCAGTCTCTGGAATCAAGTACTCTTTGACTTTGAAGTATCTCCTGGACGCATGATACGATCTTCTTCTCTCTCCAGTACCCTCTGACCAGTGCACGCGCGCCTCCCCCTTGGCTTTCACGAGCAGCCCCTTCACCTCTGTGTCTTCTGTCAAAGTAAAACTGACTGTGCCTGCGATAGGATCTCCTTCTGAAAAACTGCCATCCTCGTTTAGAAATTCATAAACGATTTTTAACTCCTTTATCGGAGACATTTTAGATGTATATAAACTATGTTTCTCCCACTTGTTGCTACGCGGCTCACAGAGTCATCGCCTGAATTGTTACGAAAATTGCCATCTGACGCTTCCCGGAAGTGGGTGTGGGTTGGCTCGTGAATGTTGTTTGCCTCTTTCTAAAGAAATCCGTCAGTCGAGGTCACGTGAACTGTTGGGGCGGGGAGCACAGGGGACCAAAGAAAACAGAGAGCCTGGAGTAAATCATAGCTTTGAGGCAGGCAAAGGTGTGCTACTTGTGTAGGATGCATTGACTATCCCGTGTTCATAGACTGTCTCCACCTCTTTTGAGCAGATTAACTGTCCATTGTTTCTGAGTGCCTTGAGTGAGTGGTTTAAGTCATGTTTACTTTGCTTGGGTAGCTGTAGACCTACATCTAATATTGCTACTTAATTCTGATATTATTACGATCTAATTGAATAGGGATGTACTAATGTACTGATTTATATTCAGAAATATTTATTGATTTCTGAATCAAGAGACTAGTATAATTTAATTTGTGTTTATACCTTTATTAAGTTGTTGATGGGAAACCACTTAACTGCACCTTACAGAAGAGAAAGGGAATAATTGCTTTCAAATGGAACCTGCTTCTTCTTCATCTGTGTGCATCAATTAAGTCAAGTCCAGTGCACCCTGTAAAACGAGACCACAAGAAAACCTCCCAAAATGTTACATGTTTGGCAGATTAACATTTATTTAAGCAATCCAGGTATCACAACAGCATAATGCACAACAGATTATTTAGGTTTACACAATTTAAGATGATTATCTAACAGTATCTCATGAATATGCATACACAATGTACCAATTATTAGGCCATTTTACAGTTGAAAATTAAATAATTTTCTATAAAGACAAAAGAAAGATACAAATATGTCTTTGATAAAATGGAGGATATTGGGTGGTTAAAATTATTTGCCTAGTGCTAGGAATGAAAACAGAATTAAATAGTTCTAACAAATAGTTTAAACTGAATGTTTCACAGAGAGATTGAAAATAACATATTGATTCATACAAAAATAACACCTCTAATTCATCACTTATGACCCACTGAAGTGTGTATCTGTATTTGAATGGTGGAGGTGCACATGTGTCAATATACAAATGTATGTTTAAGGGTGTTTAGATACCTATTTATGGTGAGCTGTTGGTGTGGAAATAAGGCTCATGCTCATGCGCCCAGCACCACAATGACTGAGATTAATAATACAGAATCAGGCGTAGACACGTCTTTATAAATCTGATGAAAAAAATGCGGATGCACACTTTTGCCTTTGTGTGTTCACACAGTTTTAGTCGTGAATCTACACAGATTTTTATGCATCTGGCCCCTAGGTGCCAGATTGTAAGCATGCATCCAAGAGAAAAGCTACAAAAATGGCAGACACAGCACAGAAAAAACACAAATACAATGAGGTGAAAACGCCAAGTGGACAAAGTTTGTTCCAAAACTAGTTTGAATCTGAAGTTGGCTTTCACCTGCTGGCAGACACCAAAGGAAATACGTGTGTGAATAATGAGGCCAAGTGTGTTCAGTGCCAAGTGAAGGCACTGGGCAGTGTGCATAAACATCACAACCATTGTATAAATCAGTCCACAGGCTTATATCTGTAACCAAGAAAGTCAAGTAAGGTCTCAGTTTTTAAGTTACATTGCAATCTAATGTCCACCCTAAGACTGAGATTACAAGACAACCTCCAACATGGTGTCATGTGAGGCAGTTAAAAAAAATTAAACAATCCAGATATCACATCAGCATGATGCACAACAGACTACTCATGTTTACCCAATTTAATCTAATTATCTGGCAAAAACAGTTAATGACAATTACCATTATCTCATGTATAAGGACCATAGCCTACTATTTAAAATGTGTTAAGTACAAGGCATTTTTTAAATGGTGTGAGTTAAATTTCACATCATTTATTTAGAAAGAATAGGTGTAGATTTGATTTAAAAAAATGATGGATTTATTGGCACGGGAAACACACTTTTACACTGCCAAAACAAACAAAACATATACACACATTAAGTAAAAATCAACAAGACATTTATTTATATAAAGGTCACTGCTAATTGGTTAACCCCTCTGAAAAACCTACCGTTGGGTCAAAATTCACAAATTTTTCTGTGGCACTTCCAACATTTAAATAAATCGATTGCTATGATGTCAAGTGTTTCTAATTGCTTTCAACACCATACAGGTGTTGGTGTATTGGCAACAACTTAACCGTCTTTCACCATTGTAGACAGGTCATGTTGGTTCAAAAGCAAAACACACACTGCACTGTACATACGAAACATGATCTGTCTGTATTTTTTAAGTCAAGATTATCTGCGTTCTTTTTGAAGTTTAGCTTTTTTTATCTGACCCTGTTGTACTGAAGGTGTCCTGAGCAGGGGGGAAAATAGACATGTAAGATGGAGGTGCATCTGCCTGTTGAAACAGAGGTGGAGCAGTCGGGGTTTGATGCTGCGCTGTAGATGAAGCTGCAGTTGGAAACCCGTATGGAGCGGCCTGTTGTGGCCATGGATTATTATAGCCACTTGTCATGTTTGCAGGCAGAGTGGGATATAGTGCTGGGTTTCCATAAGCACCTGAACCTGCTGGTGCAGGATAAGGTCCAACAGGGAAGGCAGGGGGAGGATAGTTGCTGTAATTTGGGGCCCCAGCAGCCCCAGCTGAGTAAGGCCCCACAGGGAAGGCAGGGGAAGGGAAGTTGCTGTAACTTGGGGCCCCAGCAGCTCCTGCTGGATAAGGCCCCTCAACTCTACCAGGCTGAAAGGTAGCAGAGCTAGGAGGAACGATGACCAGTGGAAACGCCACCTCTGGGTCAAAGGCAAAACTGATGTCCAAATACACCTGGAAAACACAAACATATCTCGCAAGTGGACATTGTAGCTATGAATTAAGCTGAATGTGCACTCTGATTAACATAATCATCGTTTTTTATTATATATTTACACACCATTCTACACTGTAGTTTTATAAGCTGTTGTTGTGCTGTTATGTTGTTTTGATTGTTAAAGAGTGTGACATAAGCTACTCGACCGCTACTTGCCAACAAAAATTACTTCATTTCTAAGTTGTTGTAACATCACTATTACATTATTACATACCTTGAAGTAATGTTCAACTGAGATGATGTCGCAGTCATGGACAGTGTAGATGACATCAGCAGGAATTTTTACTTGGCAGGAAACAGTTTCCTCTTTGTCCAGTGCTACAGTCTCCCCAGATTTTTTCCACAGATTTTGGACAGTGTGTTTAGCACGGGTATTGGCACGGTACACTACTCTCTGCTGTAAACTGAATTTGGGCCTCATTTTTTTGGAAGAGGAGTTGTGGATTTTGGCGACGACATTTAAAGTATCACCTATCAAAACATATGAATAGACGGGATATTTTTATGGAAGAATGTCACCACACAATAAAAAATATTTTACATTAGGCTACACATAAACATACGCTATGTAAGTACTTTTTAAACTTAATAAAGCATGTATATAGTTTATATATGAAAAACTTGCAAGACTTGTTGTGAGATGTGATAATCATGCTAACGTTAATATTTGAACAACTTACGTTGCCCTAGTAATGAAACAAAGCTGGAAATACATAACAGTTTTATGTTTAGATGATCGTGGTTGTGTTCCTTGTAAACCAGAGTGACTTTACCTGGAGAGCACACCTTTGTGTTAAGGGTAGCAGACATTTGTACCTTTCCTTTGGAGAAGGTCCCTACCTCTTTAGCCACTGAGCCAGTCTGGGGACACTAGAAAAAAAAACCATACAAACACCAACTCATACAGCTGAAATGTAAAATTCAGAAGAAAATACTGTCGTCTTGCCATGTCTAAGATAGGGTTGAGAAATGCTGTAAGCTCTGTCTTGATTCTCTTTTGAGTGATAGTATCAAAACACTTCTGTCCTCACTCCCAGCTCTACTTGTTTGAGCAGAATCCATTCTTTATCCTGTTTATTCCAAAACCTGTTTAGGTTTTTTTTTTTTTTTTCCTGTTTGCTCAACTCATTCCACTTCATATCAAATGATCTCAGATGACAGAGGATCTTTTTGCCTGCTTCTTTTGTTTTATATTCAAGCAGAGTACACTACTGTTAAGTTAGAGTTTTCTCCAGGCCAGACTTTGGAAAGTGTTAAAAGTATATCAAACTCATCACGTGTATCACTGTATTATCCCACTTACCATTTCTCTGTTAATGTGTGAATTAGAATTTGAAACAAATTTGAGCTCTTTTTTCACTCCAGTAGGCCACCGCCAGCTCCTTGGTATCTTTGCCTCAAGCGCATAGTAAATATATCCGTGAATCCCCCTAAAGGATGCAGGCAGGTTGCTGGAAGACAAAAAGAGTCCTCAAGATATTTGTTTAAGACAACAACTACACAGAACTAATGCGAGACACTACAAATTCCCACTTACCCCTGGGGGATTTGAAGCCTGAACTTAAAGCGATGGACTCCTTTGGGAAGTTGAGTGCCTGCATAAAAATTGGGAATGATTAGTGTCCCAAATAACAGAGCCAGGGAGACTGTTGTAGTTTGTGTTGTGTGTTCAAAGAGATTTTGAAACTCATTTGGTTATGGGAGGTTTATCAAAATTTATGTAAGTGCAGTTAAGAGTGTGTTTGGAGATGTATAAAATAGGGATCAAAATGTATGATATAGGCCTATATACAATTAAACAACATTCATTCTTTATGAGTTTCCGGTGTGTGTGGAAATGAGAAATGAGAAATAACCAGATTTTCAGAAATGTTTTTTAACATCACATCTAAAGAAATATGCATTTGGGCAAAGTACACTTTAAAATAAAAACAGTCACTTGAAAAGCAGAAAGTATAAAGATCCTCAGGTCACATATTAAAAGTAACATGGGCACAATATAGCTGTAATTTACGAGTTAGATTAGAGCTCGTGTACGTGCGTTATGCAACCACCCTGTCAGATAACCCCTTTAACGATGTCAAGTGTTCAGGTGAAAGTCCAACACATATTAACCCTACCAGTCTCTGGAATCAGGCACTCTTTGACTTTGAAGTATCTCCTGGACGCATGATACGATCTTTTCCTATCTCCAGTACCCTCTGTCCAGTGCACGCGCGCGTCCCCCTTGGCTTTCACGAGCAGCCCCTTCACCTCTGTGTCTTCTGTCAAAGTAAAACTGACTGTGCCGACGATAGGATCTCCTGCAGAAAAAGTTCCTTGTTCGTTCAGTGCTTCATAGACAAGTTGTAAATCCTTTATCGGAGACATTTTGGATGTAGTGACACAACTTTCCCTTCAGCGGTTACTGCACGGAACGAAGAGTAATCGCCCAAACAAACCGGAAGATTTGTCGCTTGGGTTTGGCGCATGAATGTTGTTCAGCTCCACCCAAAGATTAAATACTGATGTAGGTGGAGGTCATGTGACTGCTAGAGCACAGGCACGCCTCGAGGCAGGTAGAGGTGAGCAACTTACGCAGGTGACACAGGTATTTTGAGTAGTGGTGTACAAACTACATAGCATACTTTTATATATAGATAGGCCTACTGCCTTGATTGAGCTGTAGTGAGGCCTGTTAAAAGTGTTAAAAAGTAGTAGAAATAATGAAAGTGGTTCCACATTTTGTATACAATAAATACTTTACAATATTATAAATAACTCAAATCACCTCAGGAATTATTAGGGTATTTTTTTAGACAAGAGTGTGTCCTTTTTGAAGCTCAACTTTTGTCATCTGACCCTGTGGTTCCAAAAGTTTCCTGAGAAGGTGAGAAAATGGACGTGTAGGAAGGAGGTGCATCTCCCTGTTGAAACAAAGGTGGAGCAGTCGGTGTTTGATGCTGCGCTAAGGACGAAGCTGCAGTTGAAACCCCGACCGGAGCGGTCTGTTGTGGCCACTGATAGTTAAAGCCACTTGTCATGTCTGCATGTTGAGCGGGATATCCGGAAGTGCCTGAATCTGTGGGTACAGGATAAGGTCCAACAGGGAAGGCAGAGGGAGGGAAA